>NC_044550.1:124608246-124662437 GCF_007565055.1 Rhinopithecus roxellana | reverse complement strand
TTTTCACCATGGGCCCCTATGGGATCTGAAATATCACTTTGCAGTTTCCACGATAAGAGAGTTAGGATACTGCTTTCTGAGGACTATGTTGTAAGTCTGTGAGATGAACTCACTGAACAGAAAGAAGTTTCTCAGAAAGCTTCTTTCACGTTTTGAACTGATGAAATTTCCTTTATCAGCATAGGCCTCAATGCGATCCAAAGAAGCCCTTCTCAGGTCCCTCAAAGACAGTGTTAATGGACTGTTCCACGAAACATAACTGTAACTCTGTGAGATGAATTCACACATCACCAAGAAGTTTCTAAGAAAGCTTCCTTCTAGTTTTCATGTGTGGATGTTTCCTTTGTCACCGTAAGCTTCTTTGCGCTCTGAAGTATTTAATTGCAGATTTCCAGAAAACTGTGATAACAAACTGACAACTGAAGAGAAACGTGTAACTCTGTGAGTTGCATTCACACATGGCAATGCCGTTTCTCAGGGCTTCTTCCAGTTTTAATCTGAGGATATTTCCTTTTTCACAATAACCCTCAATGAGTTCCCTAATATCACTTTGCAGAATCCATGAAAACTGTGTAAGCAAACTGTTCCAAGAAGGGAAGGGTGGAACACTGTGTGATGAAGTCTCATATTCCAAAGCAATCTCTCAGAAAGCTTCTCTCTAGTTTTTATGTGAGGGTACTTCCTTTTTCACCATGGGAACATATGAGCTCCCAAATATCACTTTGCAGAATCCACGACAACAGTGTTAGCAAACTGTTCCAAAAAGGAAGGTTGGAACTCTGTGTGAAGTCACACATCAGAAAGCTATCTCTCAGAATGCTTCTCTCTAGGTATGTGTGAGGATATTTCCTTTTTCACCATGGGCCCCTTTGGCCTTCAATGTCACTTTGCTGTTTCCACGAAAAGAGTGTTATCAAACTGCTTCCTGAGGTCTAAGTTGTAAGTCTGTGAGATGAACTCACTGATCAGAAAGAAGTTTCTCAGAAAGCTTCTTTCCCGTTTTGAATTGATGAAACTTCCTTTGCCAGCGTAGGCCACAATGTAATCAAAAGAGGCCTTCTCAGGTTCCTCAAGACAGTGTTAATGGACTGCTCCGCGAAACATAAGTGTAACTCTTTGAGATGAATTCACACATCACCAAGAAGTTCTAAGAAAGCTTCTTTCTAGTTTTCATCTGAGGATATTTCCTTTGTCACTGTAAGCTTCATAGCGATAAGAAGTATCTAATTGCAGATTTTCCAAAAACTGTGTTAACAAACTGATCACTGAAGAGAAACGTGTAACTCTGTGAGTTGCATTCACACATGCCAAAGCAGTTTCTTAGAAGGCTTCTTTCCACTTTTAATCTGAGGATATATCCTTTTCACCATAGCTGTCAATGAGTTCCCAATATCACTTTTCAGAATCCACAAAAACAGTGTTAGCAAACTGTTCCAAGAAGGGAAGGGTGAAACTCAGTGTGATGAAGTCACATATCCAAAAGCAATCTCTCAGAATGCTTCTCTCTCTCTAGTTTTTATGTGAGGATACTTCCTTTTTCACCATGGGAACATATGAGCTCCCAAATATCACTTTGCAGAATCCACGACAACAGTGTTAGCAAACTGTTCCAAGAAGGGAAGGGTGGAACTCTGTGTGATGAAGTCACACATCAGAAAGCAATCTCTCAGAAAGCTTCTCTCTAGTTATTATGTTTCGGTATTTCCTTTTTCACCAAGGGCCCCTATGAGTTTCCCAATTTCACTCCGAACTTTCCACGAAAGAGTGTTAGCAAACTGCTTCCTGAGGTATAATTTGTAAGTCTGTGAGATGAAATCACTGATCAGAAAGAAGTTTCGCAGAAGGTTCTTTCACGTGTTGACCTGATGAAATTGCCTTTATCAGCGTAGGCCTCAAGGCGATCCAAAGAAACCCGTCTCAGGTTCCTCAAGGACAGTGTTAATGGACTGCTCCACGAACATAAGTGTAACTCTGTGAGATGAATTCACACATCAGCAAGAATTTTCTAAGAAAGCTTCTTTGTAGTTTTCATCTGAGGATATTTCCTTTTTCACCGTAAGCTTCATTGCGCTATGAACTATCTAATTGCAGATTTCCAGAAAACTGTGTTAACAAACTGATCTCTCAAGAGAAACGTGGAACTCTGTGAATTGCATTAACACATGGCAATGCAGTTTCTCAGAAGGCTTCTTTCCAGTTTTAATCTGAGGATATTTCCTTTTTCACCATAGCCCTCAATGAGCTCCCAAATATCACTTTGCAGGATCCACGACAACAGTGTTAGCAAACTGTTCCAAGAAGGAATGGGTGGAACCCTGTGTGATGAATCACACATCAGAAAGCAATCTCTCAGAAAGCTTCTCTCTACTTTTTAGGTGAGGATACCTCCTTCTTCACAATGGGCCCGTATGGGATCCCAAATATCACTTTGCAGAATCCACAACAACAGTGTTAGAAAACTGTTCCAGGAAGGGAAGAGTGGAACCCTGTGTGTTGAAGTCACACATCAGAAAGCAATCTCTCAGAAAGCTTCTCTCTAGTTATTATGTGAGGACATTTCCTTTTTCAAAATGGGCCCCTATGGGCTCCCAAATATCACTTTGCTGTTTCCATGAAAAGAGTGTTAGGAAACTGCTTCCTGAGGTCTATGTTGTAAGTCTGTGAGATGTACTCACTGATCAGAAAGAAGTTTCTCAGAAAGCTTCTTCCACGTTTTGAATTGATGAAATTTGCTTTATCAGCGTAGGCCTCAGCGATCCAAATAAGCCCTTCTCAGGTTCCTCAAAGGCAGTGTTAATGGACTCCTCCACGAAACATAAGTGTAACTCTGTGAGATGAATTCACACATCACCAAGAAGTTTCTAAGAAAGCTTCTTTCTAGGTTTCATCTGAGGATATTTCCTTTGTCACCGTAAGCTTCATTGCACTATGAATTATCTAATTGGAGATTTCCAGAAAACTGTGTTAACAAACTGATCACTGAAGAGAAACGTGTAACTCTGTGAGTTACATTCCCACATGGCAATGCAGCTTCTCACAAGGCTTCTTTCCAGTTTTAATCTGAGGATATTTCCTTTTTCACCATAGCCCTCAATGAGCACCAAATATCACTTTGCAGAATCCACGACATTTTCAGCAAACTGTTCCAAGAAAGGAAGGGTGGAACTCTGTGTGATGAAGTGACATATGAGAAATCAATCTCTCAGAAAGCTTCTCTCTAGTTTTTATGTGAGGATACTTCCTTTTTCACCATGGGACCCTATGGGCTTCCAAATATCACTTTGCAGGATCCACGACAACAGTGTTAGCAAACTGTTCCAAGAAGGGAAGGGTGGATCTCTGTGTGAAGAAGTCACACATCAGAAAGCAATCTCTCAGAAAGCTTCTCTCTAGTTGTTATGTGAGGATATTTCCTTTTCACCATGGGCCCCTATGGGCTCCTAAATATGACTTGGCAGTTTCCACGAAAAGAGTGATAACAAACTGCTTCCTGAGATCTAAGTTGTAAGTATGTGAGATGAACTCACTGATCAGAAAGAAGTTTCTCAGAAAGCTTCTTTCCCGTTTTGAATTGATGAAATTTCCTTTATCAGCGTAGGCCACAATGCGATCCAAAGAGGCCTTCTCAGGTTCCTCAAAGACAGTGTTAATGGACTGCTCCACGAAACATAAGTGTAACTCTGTGAGATGAATTCACACATCACCAAGTAGTTTCTAAGAAAGCTTCTTTTAGTTTTCAATCTGAGGATGTTTCCTTTGTTACGGTGAAGCTTCATTGCGCTATGAAGTATCTAATTGCAGATTTCCAGAAAACTGTGTTAAAAACTGATCACTGAAGAGAAACGTATATCCCTGTGAGTTACATTCAAACATGGCAATGCAGTTTCTTAGAAGGCTTCTTCCACTTTTAACTGAGGATAATTCCTTTTTCACCATAGCTCTCAATGAGCTCCCAATATCACTTGCAGAATCCACGAAAACAGTGTTAGCAATCTGTTCCAAGAAGGGAAGGGTGGAACTTAGTGTGATGAAGTCACATATCCGAAAATAATCTCTCAGAAAGCTTCTCTCCAGTTTTTACGTGAAGATATTCCTTTTTCACCATGGGCCCCTATGGGCTCCCAAATATCACTTTGCAGAATCCACGATAACAGGGTAGCAAACTGTTCCAAGAAGGGGAGGGGTGGAACTCTGTGTGATGAAGTCACATGTCTAAAGCAATCTCTCAGAACGCTTCTTCTCTAGTTTTTATGTGAGGATACTTCCTTTTTCATCGTGGGCCCCTAAGGGCTCCCAAATATCACATTGCAGAATCCACGACAAACCGTGTTAGAAAACTGTTAAAAAAGGGGACGTGTGGAACTTTGTGTGAAGAAGTTACACATCAGAAAGCGATCTCTTAGAAAGCTTCCCTCGTTATTATGTGAGGATATTTCCCTTTTTCCAAATGGGCCCCTTTGGGCTTCCCAAATATCACGTTGCAGTTTCCACGAAAAGAGTGTTAGGAACTGCTTCCTGAGGTCCAAGTTGTAAGTCTGTGAGACGACCTCACTGATCAGAAAGAAGTTTCTCAGAAACCTTCTTTCACGTTTTGAATTGATGAAATTTCCTTTTTCAGCGTAGGCCTCAGCGATCCAAATAAGCCCTTCTCAGGTTCCTCAAAGGCAGTGTTAATGGACTCCTCCACAAAACGTAAGTGTATCTCTGTGAGATGAATTCACACATCACCAAGAAGTTTCTAAGAAAGCTTCTTTCTAGGTTTCATCTGAGGATATTTCCTTTGTCACCGTAAGCTTCTTTGCACTATGAAGTATCTAATTGCAGATTTCCAGAAAACTGTGTTAACAAACTGATCACTGAAGAGAAACGTGTAACTCTGTGAGTTGCATTCCCACATGTCAATGCAGCTTCTCACAAGGCTCCTTTCCAGTTTTAATCTGAGGATATCTCCTTTTTCACCATAGCCCTCAATGAGCTCCCAAATATCACTGTGCAGAATCCACGACAACAGTTTAGCAAACTGTTCCAAGAAGGGAAGGGGGTAGAACTCTGTGTGATGAAGTCAAATACCTGAAAGCAATCTCTCAGAACGCTTCTCTCTAGTTTTTATGTTAGGATACTTCCTTTTTCACCGTGGGACCCTATGGGCTCCCAAATATCACTTTGCAGAATCCACGACAACAGTGTTAGCAAACTGTTCCACGAAGGGAAGGTGGAACTCTGTGTGATGAAGTCACACATCAGAAGCAATATCCCCTGAAAGCTTCTCTCTAGTTATTATGTGGGGATATTTCCTTTTTCACTATGGGCTCCTATGGCCTCCCAAATGTCACTTTGCAGTTTCCACGAAAAGAGTGTTAGGAAACTGCTTCCTGAGGTCCATGTTGTAAGTCTGTGAGATGAAGTCACTGATTAGAAAGAAGTTCCTCATAGGGCTTCTTTCACGTTTTGAACTGATGAAATTTCCTTTATCAGCGTAGGCCTCAATGCGATCCAAAGAAGCCCTTTTCAGATTGCTCAAAGACAGGGTTCATGGGCTGTTTCACGAAACATAAGTGTAACTCTGTGAGATGAATTCACACATCACAAAGAAGTTTCTAAGAAAGCTTCTTTCTAGTTTTCATCTGAGGATATTTCCTTTCTCACTGAAAGCTTCATTGCGCTATGAAGTATCTAATTGCAGATTTCCAGAAAACTGTGTTAACAAACTGATCACTGAAGAGAAACGTGTAACTCTGTGAGTTGCATTCACACATGGCAATGCAGTTTCTCAGAAGGCTTCTTTCCATTTTTAATCTGAGGATATTTCCTCTCTCACCATAGCCCTCAATGAGCTCCCAAATATCACTTTGCAGAAACCACGTCAACAGTGTTAGCAAACTGTTCCAAGAAGGGAAGGGTGGAACTCTGTGGGATGAAGTCACATATCAGATAGCAATCTCTCAGAAAGCTTCTCTGTGGTTCTTATGTGAGTATACTTCTTTTTTCACCATTGGCCCCTGTGGGCTTCCAAATATCACTTTGCCGTTTCCACGAAAAGAGTGTTAGGAAACTGCTTCCTGAGGTCTATGTTGTATGTTAGTGAGATGAACTCACTGATCAGATAGAAGTTTCTCAGAAAGCTTCTTTCACGTTTTGAACTGATGAAATTTCCTTTATCAGCGTAGGCCTCAATGCGATCCAAGGAAGCCTTTCTCAGTTCCTCAAAGACAGTGTTAATGGACTGCTCCACGAAACATAAGTGTAACTCTGTGAGATGAATTCACACGTCACCAAGAAGTTTCTAAGAAAGCTTCTTTCTAGGTTTCATCTGAGGATATTTCCTTTGTCACCATAAGCTTCTTTACGCTATGAAGTATCTAATTGCAGAATTCCAGAAAACTGTGTTAACAAACTTATCACTGAAGAGGAACGTGTAACTCTGTGAGTTGCATTCCCACATGGCAATGCAGCTTCTCACAATGCTTCTTTCCAGTTTTAATCTGAGAATATTTCCTTTTCCACCATAGCCCTCACTGAGATCCCAAATATCACTTTTCAGAATCCACGACAACAGTGTTAGGAAACTATTCCAAGAAGGGAAGGGTGGAACTCTGTGTGTTGAAGTCACATATCCAAAAGCAATCTCTCAGAACGCTTTTCTCTAGTTTTTATGTAGGATACTTCCTTTTTCACCATAGGACCCTATGGGCTCCCAATTATCACTTTGCAGAATCCACGACAACAGTGTTAGCAAGCTGTTCCAAGAAGGGAAGGGTGGAACTCTGTGTGATGAAGTCACACATCTGAAAGCAATCTCTCAGAAAGCTACTTTCTAGTTTTCATCTGAGGATATTTCCTTTGTCACCATAAGCTTCATTTCGCTAAGAAGTATCTAATTGCAGATTTCCAGAAAAGTATGTGAGCAAACTGATCACTGAAGAGAAACGTGGAACTCTGTGAGTTGCATTCACACATGGCAATGCAGTTTCTCAGAAGGCTTCTTTCCAGTTTTTATGTGAGGATATTTCCTTTTTCACCATAGCCCTCAATGAGCTCCCAAATATCACTTTGCAGATCCACGACAACAGTGTTAGCAAACGGTTGAAAGAAGGGAATTGTGGAACTCAGTGTGATGAAGTCACACATCAGAAAGCAATCTCAGTGCAGGTACTGTTGAAAACAATATGGTAAGAATGGATAAGGCTTAAGGACAGTATCTCTAGCTAGTTGCCCTTTTAATGAACTCCAGTAGTCAAGGATACTATCTTTAGTTGAACTTTTAATGTACTCGTAGGCGCCAAGAAGGCAGACAAATAAGAAAGAACTTAGAAACAAAGAACTAAGCAGTAGGGTATAACTGGGTGCAGAAGTTTGTTTTGCACTGTGTTATTTTGCTGACATGGGATTTATGGAGTATAAATAAAGTGAGGCAGAGGCTCTAGTGCGGCCGCCATGTTCTCTGTTTGTCTTTGTCTCTTGTGTCTGTTCATTCTCCACACCCCGGCACGGGCCCCAAGAAGTGGCGCAGCGAGCAGGGTGCACAGGGTGAGTAGTGGGGAACAAGAAGGGGAACCCCCTAGGAGGGTAAAGCCCGGGAATTCATTAAGGGAACCTTCTTAAGCTTTCATTATGGGGAATTCCAGTTCCTTGGCCTCAGAATATTTAAGATTATTACAAGGGCTTTTACTTTCGATTGGGGTTGATGTAAAAGAGAGAACTTTGCGGAAATTGTTTGCTCATGTGGAACAACATTGCTCTTGGTTTCAATATCAAACTGAAGTACAATTAAATAAGCGAGAGTGGCAAAGGTTGTTAAGACCCTTCATCAAGCGCATCAGCGCGGGCGATGTAATGTCAGCACCTTTGTGGGTCCTTTGTGCCTCTATTACTCAGGCTTTGGAGCTCTTAGAGATAGACTCTGAAAGGGGAAGGCAGGGATGAGGAGTCTTTGAAGTCTCCGATAGCCATTTCCCCTCCTTAGATAATTCTGTAACTGAAGGAGAAGGTCCTTTGTTGATTAATTTGTCTCATGAAAAGGAATCCGAATTCAAAAGGAGCTTCAGCCGGTTGTTCAATTGTTACAACAAATTTTACAATTGCAGTTATCTCCCCCTCAACCCTTCTCCTCCCCCCACTCCTGTTTTTACTTTTCCCGTGGTCATCCACCCCCATCAGTACCTAAGGCGGAGGAGGAGGGCAGTTTTCCCCCACCGCCACCACCACCGCGGGTGGAAATGGTGCCTCGTTTAGGCACGGTTTTTGCTGTTCCTGCTTCTACTGCTAAAGCTGTAATTAAGGTATTGGATTCTCCAGAGGATGAGGATCCTTTACAATTGTTCCCCATTATTAGGCAACCTTTTGGTCCTAATGGACCAATTTCCTCAAGGGGTATAAATGTACAGTACTAATGTTCTTCAATTTAAGTTTCTTAAAGAAATGAAGGCAGCTGTTGCTAATTATGGGCTTCAATCTCCTTTTGTCATGGGGCTTCTAGATTCTTTCTCCTCTGAGAATTTGTTTTTGACTCTTGATTGGGAGACTTTGGGGAAGGCTGTTTGGACCGCTCTCAGTGGGCTTCAGCTACGCACTTGGTGGCTGGAAGATGCTAAAAAACAGGCCCGCCGTATGCTGCTAAAAATCCTCCAGGGCCAACAGAGGAGCAATTAACAGATACTGGTCAGTTTGCTACCGTAGCGTCTCAATCTGGACTCGATGATATGGCATTATCACAAGTTAAAGGACTGTTTTCAAAGGGTTGGTGTAAAACTAGAGTGATTGGGGAAAGCTGCCTTGTCTTTTGTTAAGGTTTTGCAGAGTGCCAATAAACTTCATCTTGATTTTGTTGCTCAGCTCCAAGATGCTGTAATAAAGACTGTGGTAACGGGGCAGCAGGCAAAATCCTGGTAACCACACTAGCTTTTGAGAATGCTAATCAGGAATGTCAGAGGTTGTTGCGTCCTCTAAAAGCTACTGGAAACTTACAAATAGAAGATTTTATTAGAGCCTGTGCAGGAGTGGGAGGGGCTGCCTACAACGTTCAGTTGTTTGCTGGAGCTTTATCTAAGGCATTCATGGGAAAAAAGGAGCTTGCTTCCAATGTGGAAAAGACCTGGTCATTTTAAAAGGAGTGCCGTAAGTTCTCTAATAGGGTGCACTCCTCTAAAGTAGAATTTAAAAAGCTTCCTACTGAGCCCTGTCGTCGTTTGCCGCAAAGGACGGCACTGGACTAATGAATGTCACTCTAAGGTGGATAAAAACGATAACTCTCTCATTTCCAACTCGGCAAACTTGCAGAGGGGCCCTTCAGCTTGGGGCCCCAACAACAATACAAGCCCTCTTCATTTGCAATTTCCAGTCAGCTCGGGAGTCCAGCATCAGCAAGCCATTCAATCAATGTTAACTCCCAATTTTTAGTAGCTCAGCTTTTCTCTGCTACTTCCGGTTAGCGCCGCTGCTGATGTAGCGATTTTACAGGCTGTTGAACTCACCCCAGAAATGGGAGTTGTTAAATTGGCTACAGGTGTTTTTGGGCCATTACCTCCACATACTGTTGGATGCTTATAGGACGAAGTAGTAGCATTTTACAGGGTTTACAAGTTCATTTGGGTGTTATAGATTCTGATTATAAAGGGGAAATTCAAATTATGGCTCAGGCTCATAAACCTATATCCCTGAAAGAAGGGCAGCGAATTGCACAACTCTTGTACTACCCTATTTGCAGTTTCCTTCACGGAGGCAAGAAAGAACCGGAGGTTTTGGAAGCACGGGTAAACATATTTTTTGGGAAACTTTAGTAACTCAATAAAAACCCTTGTTTCCCCTCGAAGTAGAGGGACAAACTTTTTCAGGGCTTGGTTGACACTGGAGCTGACGTTTCTATTATTGCCTCTGATCAATGGCCTTTGCAGTGGCCTAACGGCCTGTTGCTGTTTCTCTTACAGGATTAGGTTCTGCTTCTGAGGTGTATCAAAGTTCTCAATCCTTAAATTGCCGAGGGCCAGGATGGTCAAGTGGCCCAAGTTCAGTTTTATATTGTTCCAATTGCCCTAAATTTATGGGGCCGAGATTTATTGCAACAATTGGAGCTTTTGTTTCTATTCCTCATGTCTCTAATTCTGCCAAGAATATGATGTTCCGCATGGGCCACAATCCCCTTGAAAAATCTTTAAACATGTAGCCACTGTGCAGCAGCCTCAAGCCCTTCCTTTGACTTGGAAAACTAATGTTCCTATATGGATTAAACAGTGGTCTTTAACACGTAAAAAGCTTAAGGCCTTGGAAAACTTGGTTCAGGAACAATTATGCTTAGGCCATATAGAGCCTAGTACTTCTCCACGGAATTCCCGTCTTCGTGTAGTAAACAAAAAAAAAAAAAAAGTAAAATGGAAACTATTAACAGATCTTCGTGCTATTAATGCATGTATTCAACCCATGGGTCCTTACAACCTGGCCTTCCTAACCCTTTTATGATTCCTCAAGATTGGTTGCTCATGGTTATTAATTTAAAGGATTGTTTTTTCTCTATTCCTTTGGATCAAAAGGATTGTAAGCATTTTGCCTTCTCTGTCCCTGTTTTTAAAAATTCTCAGCCACTTTCTCGATATCAGTGGAAGGTTTTACCTCAAGGAATGTTAAACAGCCCTACCTTGTGTCAAGAATTTGTCCATCGGGCTCTGGATCCTGTTCGAAAGTGTCACCCTTCTGTTCTTTTATATCATTATATGGATGACATTCTTCTTGCTGCACCTACTAAAGAAAAGCAGCAAGATGCTTTCGCATCGTTACAAACTCAGCTTTCTTTATACTCACTTAATATAGCCCCAGAAAAAATTCAAGTGGATTTTCCTATTCAATATTTAGGTTATGCCTTGGGACCACAAGATATTCGACCCAAAAGATTCAAATTCGATGTGATCCTTTAAAAACATTAAATGACTTTCAAAAGCTTTTAGGAGATATTAATTGGATGCGTCCTGTTTTAGGAATACCAACGTATCAGTTACAACATCTTTTTTCTATTCTAGAAGGAAACAGTCACTTGGACAGCCCACGTCATTTAACTCCTTTGGCTTTACAGGAACTCCAGCTGGTAGAAGAGCAGCTTCAAAAAGCCCATCTACATTATATCCTTCCCGACGTTCCCCTTCCTTTTGTTTATTTCATACTTTATATTCTCCTACAGGTATGATTCATCAAACAAATCGGCCGTTAGAATGAATTTTTTATCCAACAAAACATCTAAATGCTTGACTACTTATAGCAATCGTTTAGCTAAATTAATCATCAAAGGACGACATCACTGTTGACAACTCTGGGGAGGAAATCCTTCCTTCATTATTTCTCAATTTACTCATAGTCAGATTACTTATCTTCTTGCCACTTCTGATTCCTGGCAAGTTGCTTGTGCTTCATTTGTCAGACAATTTTCGACCCAATATCCTAAGTCTCCGATTTTTTCATTCTTTAGGCAGCATTCTGTATTGCCCTTCTCACCAATATCTATATTTCCTGTTTAAGGTCCTACTTTTTTCACTGATACTAGTACTAGTGGTAAAGCTGAATATTGCAGTGTTCATCAAACTCGAGTTACAGTTTATTCTTATCCCTCGGTGCAACAGGGAAAATTGTTTGCTATTCTCATGGTCTTACTTGATTTCCCTTCCACCAGTTGTAACATTGTCAGTGATTCTCAATACGCCGTCTATGTTACTTCTTATATTTCTCAAGCCACTCTGCCTCTTTGTGCTACTTCTTCTCTTCAAAAACTCTTTTCTTTGTTGTCTTCTACTTTGAGCCAACATCGAGCTCCTTTATTCAGCACGCATCTTCGTTCTCATTCTTAACTTCCTGGACCATTAGTTCATGGTAATGCTCAGATTGATTCACTTTTAATCGGCCACCTACAGGCTGCAGAACAAGAACATGCTCTACATCACCCTAGTAGTTCTGGTCTTCAACGACGATTTCATTTAACTCGTAAACAAGCTCGTTCTCTTATTCCAGCTTGTCCTTCTTGTGCTCCTTTGAGCATTCCATCTTTCCATCCTGGGGTTAATCCGCGAGGTACTCAAGTTAATCAGATTTGGCAAATGGATGTCACACACGTCCCTTCTTTTGGACGATTAAAGTCTGTTCATCATACCATTGATACTTTCTCTCATTTTCAATGGGCAATTCCTTTGCCATCTAAAAAAGCTGATTCTGTTATTACTCATCTCTTAGCTTGTTTCGCCATCATGGGCATTCCTCTAATACTTAAAACTGATAATGCTCCTGCCTATGTTTCTCGTAAGTTACAAGTTTTCTTACAGCAATGCAATATTCAACATCTCACCGGTATCCCGGGCAACAGTCACGGTCAAGCCATCATTGAGCGCGCAAATTTAACCTTAAAAACTCAACTGCTAAAACAAAAAAGGGGGAAATGAGTCCCCCAGAAATCAGATTTTAAAGGTTTTGTTTACCTTAAATTTTTTGAATCAATGGAGACAATTGCAGGACTCCGCTGCCGTAACTCATCTTTCCTCACCTCCCTCGACGATAGTCCCCGCCGATAATTAAAAGTTTGGCATCCTAATGAGGAAGGTAAGTATACACAGGGGCAAGTTCTAAAACAGGGACGGGGATATGCTCTTGTCCTTACAGGGAGCAGACCTGAGTGGTTTTCTGCAAGGCGATTGAAACCCTGTTGAAAAGAAAACTGGACTCAACACGCATCTCTTCCTTTGTTGGATGTGCCCTCATTGGGGAACTTATTTCCCTTAGTGAGGCTTTGTATGAATATTGGACTTATATTCCCTTTCCACCCTTGTATCAGGGAGTCGCCTGGGGGGAGGCAGAAGTTAAGGTTTTCACCAATGACACTACTTGGATGCCGTCGCCCTATATGGACAAGGACAACATAGAATGGGAAACGGGAATAATAAACAGCATATACCAATTTGGAATGGAAGGACTTCCGATTTGCATGGGAAATAGTCCTCATTGTCTCCGGAAATCGCATGAAGCTTGGGCTGTTTGCTATAATCATAGCCATGTGGCTGCCAATACTCTTATTATTGTAACTAGAAGTTTTCATTACAATCATACTGTATATATTAATGAGACTATTCCTAGTTCCTTACCTTTTTGTCCTATTCCAGAGGTTTCCCCTAATATTGAGGTATTGGAGTGGCAACATTGTCGGGGAACTAACCCCCGATTTTACTAGAATATAATGGGTTGTAAGTAATTGATTGGAGTGTGCACGATGATTTTCAAACAAAATTTAGTCACATGCCTTTGAAATGACACTGGGTAAATAAAAGTATTGTTGCTGACGGTAATGAAACTTTGGTATGGCGTGAAGGAGGCTTGTCGCCACCTATGCCTCATCTTAAATACTCTTTACAAGTACAAAGTCATCTTTGGAAGTTATTAGCTGCAGGTCATGCTATTAGTACTTTTGTGGGGAATATGTCCCTTAATCTTTCTAACCCGAATAACCCCTTTCATATTCAATTACATCGGAATGTCTCCCGATATATTATTGCTTGTGTCCGAAAGCCTTACCTATTGTTAGCAGGGAATTTAACATGGGATAATGATACGGGGATTGTTAATTGTAAAGATACCTGTACATTTTTGTCTTGCCTCAATCATTCCTGGTTGCGCAGTTTTACGGGGGATATTTATATCCTCAGGGCTCGTAAGGAAATTTGGCTACCTGTCAACCTTACGCGACCGTGGGGGGCATCCCCTCTTGAGACTTATATTTGGACTTCCCCTCAGCGGACCCGTCGTGCCCTTGGACTTATAATTGCCTTGGTGATGAGCCTTGTTGCCATTGCCTCCACTGCGGCTGTGGCAGGGCTCGCGCTACATCAAGGCATACAAAATGCTGAATTTGTACAGCAATGGCACCAACAATCTCACCGGTTGTGGCTGCAACAACGGAACATCAACTGCCAACTTGCTGAAAGATTGGACAACGTGGAGCAAGCCTTAACGTGGCTTGGAGATCAGCTCACTGCCCTCAGTACTCGAATAACATTGCAATGTGATTGGAACTCCACTCAATTTTGCGTAACACTTGTGTCTTTTAATGTTTCTTAGAATTGGACAGAAATCCGAAGGTTATTAATAGGCCAAAAAATATTAGTTTGGACATCCAAGAACTCTCTCGAAACATTTCTGAAGCATTTCAACAACAATTACATGTATTGTCCGGAGCAGCTACTATGCAGGAGCTGGGTCAATGCCTTACTACTCTGAATCCATGGACCCAGATGAAAACATGGATTTCTACAATCTCTGGAAGTATATTGCTTTGGGCGCTTGGATTGAGTCTACTTCTCCTGGTAATCCGATGCTCCCTCCATCGCATCCCAAAACAAAGGAAAAAAACAGGAACAAGTATGGGCTACCTTTCTTAGATTGAGGCAAAAGAAAAGGGGGAAATGCAGGGGCCAATGAAAACAATATGCTAAGAATGGATAAGGCTCAAGGACAGTATCTCTAGCTAGGTGCACTTTTAATGAACTCCAGTTATCAAGGATACTATCTTTAGTTGAACTTTTAATGAACTCTAGTAGGCGCCAAGAAGGCAGACAAAATAAGAAAGAACTTAGAAACAGAGAACTAAGCAGTAGGTTATATCTGGGTGCAGAAAGTTTGTTTTGCACTGTGTTATTTTTGCTGACGTGGGATTTATAGGAGTATAAATAAAGTGAGGCAGAGGATCTAAGTGCGGCTGCCATGTTCTCTGTTTGTCTTTGTCTCTTGTGTCTGTTCATTCTCCACTACCCCCCGGCACGGGCCGCAACAACTCAGAAAGCTTCTCCCTAGTTATTATCTGAGGATATTTCCTTTGTCACGATGGGCCCCTATGGGCTCCCAAATACCACTTTGCAGATTCATGAAAAGAGTGTTAACAAACTGCTTCCTGAGGTCTAAGTTGTAACTCTGTGAGATGAATTCACAGATCAAAAACAAGTTTCTCAGAAAGCTTCTTTCACATTTTGAACTGATGATATTTGCTTAATCAGTGTAGGCCTCAATACGATCGAAACAAGACATTCTCAGGTTCCTCAAAGACAGTGTTAATGCACTGATCTACAAAAAATAAGTGTAACTCTATGAGATGAATTCACACATCACCAAGAAGTTTCTAAAAAAGCTTCTTTCTGGTTTTCAGTTAAGGATATTTCCTTTGTCACCGTAAGATTCGTTGCGCTAAGAATTATCCCATGGCAGATTTCCAGAAAACTGTGATAGCAAACTGATCACTGAAGGGAAGCATGTAACACTTTGAGTTGCATTCAGACACGGCAATGCAGTTTCTCAGAAGGCTTCTTTGCAGTTTTGATCTGAGGATATTTCCTTTTTCACCATGGCCGTCAATGAGCTCCCGAATATCACTTTGCAGAATCCACGACAACAGTGTTAGCAAAGTGTTCCAAGAAGGGAAGGGTGGAACTCTGTTTGATGAAGTCACACATCAGAAAGCAATCTCTCAGAAAGCTTCTCTCTAGTTATTGTGTGAGGATATTTCTTTTATCACCATGGGCCGCTATGGGCTCCCAAATATCACTTTGCAGAATCCACAACGACAGTGTTAGCAAACTGTTCCAAGAAGGGAAGGGTGGAACTCTGTGATCAAGTCACAAATCAGAGAGCAATCTCTCAGAAAGCTTCTCTCTAGTTATTACCTGAGGATATTTCCTTTTTTACTATGGGTCCCCATGGCCTCCCAAATATCACATTGCAGAATCCACGACAACAGTGTTAGCAAACTGTTCCAAGAAGGGAAGGGAGGAACTCAGTGTGATGAAGTCACACATCAGAAAGCAATCTCTCAGAAAGGATCTCTCTAGTTATTATATGAGGATATTTCCTTTTTCACCATGGGCCCCTATGGGCTCCCAAATATCGCTTTGCAGATTCCACAAAAAGAGTGTTAGCAAACTGCTTCCTGATGTCTAATTTGTAACTCTGTGAGATGAATTCAGAGATCAGAAAGAAGTTTCTCAGAAAGCTTCTTTCACGTTTTGAACTGATGATATTTCCTTTATCACTGTAGGCCTCAATACGACCCAAACAAGCCCTTCTCAGATTCCTCAAAGACAGTGTTAATGAACTGCTCAATGGATCATAACTGTAACTCTGTGAGATGAATTCACATATCACCAAGAAATTTCTCAGAAAGCTTCTTTCTAGATTTCATCTGAGGATATTTCCTTTCTACCAAAAGCTTCATTGTGCAAGAAGTATCTACTTGCAGATTTCTAGAAAACTGTGTTAGCAATCTGATCACTGAAGAAAAAGTGTAACACTGTGATTTGCATTCACACATGGCAATGCAGTTTCTCTGAAGGCTTCTTTCCAGTTTTGATCTGAGGATATTTCCTTTTTCACCATAGTCCTCAATGAGCTCCCAAATATCACTTTGCAGAATCCACGAGAAGAGTGTTAGTAAACTGTTCCAAGAAGGGAAGGGTGGAACTCTGTGTGATGAAGTCACACATCAGAAAGCAATCTCTGAGAAAGCTTCTCTCTAGTTATAAACTGAGGATATTTCCTTTGTCAGCATGGGCCCCTTTGGGCTCCCAAATATCACTTTGCAGATTCCTCGAAAAGAGTGTTAGCAAACTGCTCCCTGAGGTCTAAGGTGTAACTCTGTGAGATGAATTCACAGATCAGAAAGAAGTTTCTCAGAAAGCTTCTATGAGGATTTGAACTGATGATATTTCCTTTATCAGGGTAGGTCTCAATGCGATCCAAAGAAGCCCTACTCAGGTTCCTCAAAGACAGTGTTAATGGACTGCTCCACGGAATATAATTGTATCTCTGTGAGATGAATTCCCACATCACCAAGAAGTTTCTAAGAAAGCTTCTTTCTAGTCTTCCTCTGAGGATATTTCCTTGGTCACCGTAAGCTTCATTGCGCTAAGAAGTATCCCATTGCAGATGTCCAGAAAACTGTGTTAGCAAACAGATCACTGAAGAGAAACGTGTAACTCTGTGAGTTGCATTCACACATGGCAATGCAGTTTCTCAGAAGGCTTCTTCCCAGGTTTGATTTGAGGATATTTCCTTTTTCACCATATCCCTCAAAGAGCTCCCAAATATCTCTTTGCAGAATCCACGACAACATTGGTACAAACTGCTTCCTGAGGTCTAAGGTGTAACTGTGTGAGATGAATTCACAGATCACAAAGAAGTTTCTCAGAAAGCTTCTTTCACGTTTTGACCTGATTATATTTCCTTTATCAGCGTAGGCCTCAAGGCGATCCAAAGTAGCCCTTCTCAGGTTCCTCAAAGACAGAGTTAATGGACTGCTCAATGAAACATAAGGGTAACACTGTGAGATGAATTCACACATCACCAAGAAGTGTCTAAGAAAGATTCTTTCTAGTTTTCATCTGAGGAAATTTCCTAGTCACCATAAGCTTCATTGCACTAAGAAATATCCCATTGCAGTTTTCCAGAAAACTTTGTTAGCAAACTGATCACTGAAGAGAAAATGTAACTCTGTGAGTTGCATTCACACATGGCAATGCAGTTTCTCAGAAGGCTTCTTTCCAGTTTTGATCTGAGGATATTTCCTTTTTCAAAATAGCCCTCAAAGAGCTCCCAAATATCACTTAGCAGAATACACGACAACAGTGTTAGCATACTGTTCCAAGGAGGGCTGGGTGGAACTCTGTGTGATGAAGTCACACATCAGAAAGCAATCTCTCAGAATGGTTCTCTCTAGTTATTATATGAGGATATTTCCTTTTTCACCATGGGCCACTATGGACTCCCAAATATCACTTGTAGATTCCACAAAAAGAGTGTTAGCAAACTGGCTCTTGAGGTCTAATTTATAACTCTGTGAGATGAATTCACAGATCAGAAAGAAGTTTTTCAGAAAGCTTCTTTCACGTTTTGAACTGATGATATTTCCTTTATCACCGTAGGCCTCAATATGACCCAAAGAAGCCCTTCTCAGGTTCCTCAAAGACAGTGTTAATGGACTGCTCAACGGTACATAACTGTAACTCTATGAGATGAATTCACACATCACCAAGAAGTTTCTCAGAAAGCTTGTTTCTGGTTTTTATATAAGGATATTTCCTTTGTCACCATAAGATTCGTTGCGCTAAGAATTATCCCATTGCAGATTTCCAGAAAACTGTGATAGCAAACTGATCACTGAAGGGAAGCATGTAACACTTGAGTTGCATTCACACACGGCAATGCAGTTTCTCAGAAGGCTTCTTTCCACTTTTGTTCTGAGGATATTTCCTTTTTCACCATTGTCCTCATTGAGCTCCCAAATATCACTGTGCAGAATCCACGACAAGAGTGTTAGCAAACTGGTCCACGAAGGGAAGAGTGGAACTCTGTGAGGTGAAGTCACACATCAGAAAGCAATCTCTGAGAAAGCTTCTCTCTAGATATTATGTGAGGATATTTCCTTTCTCAGGAAGACAAACGTGTAATTTTGTGAGCTGCATTCACACATCGCAATGCAGATTCTCAGAAGGCTTCTTTCCAGTTTTGATCTGAGGATATTTCCTTTTTCCCCATAGCCCTCAAGGAGCTCACAAATATCACTTTGGATAATCCACGACAACAGTTTTAGCAAACTGTTCCAAGAAGGGAAGGGTGGAATTCTGTGTGATGAAGTCACACATCAGAAAGCAATCTCTCAGAAAGCTTCTCTCTCGTTATTGTCTGAGCATATTACCTTTTTCACCGTGGGCCCCAATGGGCTCCGAAATATCACTTTGCAGATGCCACGTAAAGAGTGTTAGGAAACTGCTTCCTGAAAACTAAGTTGTAACTCTGTGAGATGAATTCACAGATCACAAAGAAGTTTCTCAGAAAGCGTCTTTCTCATTTTTGTCGGAGGATATTTCCATTGGCCCCATTGTCTTCAAAGGGTTCCTGAATATCAGTTCTCAGGTTCCACACAAACAGGACTAGCAACGGCACCACGAAATACAGCTTTAATTCAGTGGGTTGAATTCACACATCAGAAAGCGGTTTGTCAGAAAGCTTCTTTCTTTTTTAAGTTGAAGGTATTTATGGTCTCAGTGCGTCACCATGTGTCCTATTGCAGATTCTGCGCTAACACTGTTAGCTAGCTTCTCAGTGAAAACAAGGATGGACATCTGTTGGCTGAATTCACCCACAACAAAGGTGTTTCTGAGAAGGCTTCTGTGCAGGTTTGTCTGAGGAAACTTCTTTATCCACCATATGACTCAACGATATCCAAGACATCACTTCTAAGATTCCTCAAAATGAGTGCGGGCAAACTCCCCCAAGAAAGGTTGGTGTAACACTGTGAAATGAATTCACACATCACAAAGCGGTTTCTCAGAAAGCTTCATTCCGCTTTTTCTCGGAGGATATTTCCTCTCTCCTTCTATTCTTCAAACCCATTCGAAATATCACTTCTCGGAATGCACAGAAAGACTGCTAGGAAACCACTCCAACAAATATTATTATAACTCTGAGAGATAAAGTCACACATCAGAAAGCAATTTCTCAGAAAGCTTCTTACAGTTTTTGATCTGAGGATATTTGCTTTGTCACCATCACCTGCACAGCGCTAAGAAGTATTCCAATGCAGATTTCCAGAAAACTGTGCTAGCAAACTGAACACTGGGGAGAAACGTGTAATTGTGTCAGTTACATTCAAATATCACCATGCAGTTTCTCAGAAAGCTTCTTTCCTGTATTGATCTGAGGATATTTGCTTTTCACCATAGCCCTCAATGAGCTCCCAAATATCACTTTGCAGAATCCACGACAACAGTGTTAGCAAAGTATTCCAAAAAGGGAAGGGTGGAACTCTGTGTGATGAAGTCACATATCAGAAAGCAATCTCTCAGAAAGCTTCTCTCTAGTTACTATCTGAGCATATTTCTTTTTTCACCATGGGCCCCAACGGGCTCCCAAATATCACTTTGCAGATTCCACGAAAAGAGTGTTAGCAAACTGTTTCCTGAAGTCTAAGCTGTAACTCTATGAGAAGAATTCACAGATCACAAAGAAGTTTCTCAGAAAGCTTCTTTCACGTATTGAACTGATGATATTTCCTTTATCAGTGTAGGCCTCCATGTGATCCAAAGAAGCCCTTCTCAGTTTCCTCAAAGACAGTGTTAATGGACTGCTCCACGAAACATAAATATAACTCTGTGTGATGAATTCACACATAACCGAGAAGTTTCTACGAAAGCTTGTTTCTAGTTTTCATCTGAGGATATTTCCTTTGTCACCAGAGGCTTCATTGCGTTAAGAAGTGTCCCATTGCAGATTTCCAGAAAACTGTGTTAACAAACTGATTACTGAAGAGAAACGTGTAACTCTGTGAGTTGCATTCACACATCACAATGCAGTTTCTCAGAAGGCTTCCTTCCAGTTTTGATCTGAGGATATTTCCTTTTTCACCATAGCCCTCAATGAGCTCCAAAATATCACTTTGGAGAATCCACGACAACAGTGTTAGCAAACTGTTCCAAGAAGGGAAGCGTGGATCTCTGTGTGATGAAGTCACACATCAGAAAGCAATCTCTCAGAAAGTTTCTCTTTAGTTATTATCAGAGGATATTTCCTTTTTCACGATTGGCTCCTATGGGCTCCCAAATGTCAGATTGCAGATTCCACGAAAAGAGTGTTAGCAATCTATTTCCTGAGGTCTAAATTGTAACTCTGTGAGATGAATTCACAGGTCACAAAGAAGTTTCTCAGAAAGCTTCTTTCACGTTTTGAACTGATTATATTTCCCTTATCAGCGTAATTCTCAACGCGATCCAAAGAAGCCCTACTCAAGTTCCTCAAAGACAGTGTTAACGGACTGCTCCACGAAAAACAAGTGTAATTCTGTGAGATGAATTCACAGATGCCAAAGAAGTTTCTCAGAGAGCGTCTTTCAGATTTTTATTGGAGGATATTTCTTTTGGCCCCATAGTATTCAAAGGGATCCGAAATATCAGTTCTCAGATTCCTCACAAGCAGGGCTAGGCAACGTCCCCACGAAATAGAGGTGTAACTCAGTGGGTTGAATTCACACATCACAATGCCGTTTTTCAGAAAGCGTACTTCTTTTTTTAAGATGAGGTTATTTGTGGTCTCGGTTCGCCACCGTGTCTCGCATAGCATATTCTGCGGCAACTCTGTTAGCAAGCTTCTCAGTGAAAACAATGATGGAAATCTGTGGGCTGAATTCACCCACAACAAAGAAGTTTCTGAGAAGGCTTCTCTGCAGGTTTGTCGGAGGATACTTCCTTATCCACCATGGGATTGAACGAAATCCAAGACATCACTTCTGAGATCCCACAACATGAGTGCTAGCATACTCCCCCATGGAAGGGCGGTGTAACACTGTGAAATGAATTCACACATCACAAAGCAGTTTCTCAGAAAGCTTCATTCCGGTTTTTCTCAGAGGATATTTCCTTTATCCATCTACACTTCAAACCCTTCTGAAGTATCACTTCTCAGAATCCAAGGAAACAGTCCTGGGAAACAGCTCCAACAAAGAGTGGTGTAACTCTGAGAGATGAAGTCACACATCAGAAAGCAATTTCTCAGAAAGCTTCTTTCAGTTTTAATTCTGAGGATATTTCCATTGTCACCGTCAGCTGCATAGCGCTAAGAAGTATCCCATTGCAGACTTCAGGAAAACTGTGTTACCAAACTGATTAATGAATAGAAACTTGTAATTCTGTGAGTTGCATTCACACATCGCAATGCAGTTTGTCAGAAGGCTTCTTTCCATTTTTGATCGGAGGAGATTTAATTTTTCACCATAGCCCTCAATGAGCTCCGAAATATCACTTTGCAGAATCCACGAAAACAGTGTTAGCAATCCGTTCCAAAAAGGGAAGGGTGGAACTCTGTGTTATGAAGTCACACATCAGAAAGCAATCTCTCAGAAAGCTTCTCTCAAGTTATTACGTGAGGATAATTCCTTTTTCACTATGGGCCCCGATGTTCTCCAAAAGATCTCTTTGCAGATTCCACGAAAAGGGTGTTAGCAAACTGCTTCCTGAATTCTAAGGTGTAACTCTGTGAGATGAATTCAGAGATCAGAAATAAGTTTCTCAAAAAGCTTCTTTCATGTTTTGAACTGATGATATTTCCTTTATCAGCGTAGGCCTCAATGCAAACCAAAGAAACCCTTCTCAGGTTCCTTAAAGACAGTGTTAATGGCCTGCTCCATGAAACATAAGTGTAACTCTGTGAGATGAATTCACACATCACCAAGAAGTTTCTGTGAAAGCTTCTTTTCGTTTTCATCTGAGGATATTTCCTTTGTTACCGTAAGCTTCATTGCGCTAAGAACTATCCAATTGCAGAGTTCCAGAAAACTGTGTTAGCAAACTGATCACTGAAGAGAAACGTGTAACTCAGTGAGTTTCATTCACACATGGCAATGCAGTTTCTCAGAAGGCTTCTTTCCAGTTTTGATCTGAGGATCTTTCCTTTTTCTCCATAGCCCTCAATGAGCTCCCACATATCACTTTGCAGAATCCATGACAACGGTGTTAGCAAACTGTTCCAAGAAAGGAAGAGTGGAACTATGTGTGATGAAGTCACCCATCAGACAGCAATCTCTCAGAAAGCTTCTCGCTAGTTATCATGTGGGGATATTTCCTTTTTCACCATGGGCCCCTATGGGCTCACAAATATCACTTTGCAGAACCCACGACAACAGTGTTACCAAACTGTTCCAAGAAGGGAAGGGTGGAACTCTTTGTGATGAAGTCACATATCAGAAGGCAATCTCTCAGAAAGCTTCTCACTAGTTATTATCTGAGGATATTTCCTTTTTCAACTTGGGCCCCTACGGGCTCTCAAATATCACTTTGCAGATTACACGAAAAGAGTGTTAGGAAACTGCTTCCTGAGGTCTAAGATGTAACTCTGTGAGAAGAATTCACACATCACCAAGAAGATTCTAAGAAAGCTTCTTTCTAGTTTTCATCTGAGAATATTTCCTTTGTCACCATAAGCTTCATTGCGCTAAGAAGTATCCAATTGCAGATTTCCAGAAAACTGTTTTAGCAAACTGATCACTGAAGGGAAACGTGTAACTCTATGAGGTGCATTCACACATTGCTATGCAGTTTCTCAGAAGGCTTCTTTCCAGTTTTGATCTGAGGATATTTCCTTTTTCACCATGGGTCTCTATGGGCTCCGAAATATCACTTTGCGGATTCCACGAAAAGAGTGTTAGCAAACTGTTCCAAGAAGGGAAGGGTGGAACTCTGTGTGATGAAGTCACACATCAGAAAGCAATCTCTCAGAAATCTTCTCACTAGTTATTATGTGAGGATATTTCCTTTTTCACCATGGTCCCCAATTGGATCCAAAATATCACTTTGCAGATTCCACGAACAGAGTGTTAGCAAACTGCTTCCTGAGGACTAAGCTGTAACTCTCTGACATGAATCCACAGATCACAAAGAAGTTTCTCAGAAAGCTTCTTTCACGTTTTCAACTGATGATATTTCCGTTATCAGCGTAGGCCTCAGTGCGATCCAAAGAAGCCCTACTCAGTTTCCTCAAAGACATTGTTAATGGACTGCTCCATGAAACATAAGTGTAACTCTGTGAGATGAATTCACTCATCACGAAGAATTTATAAAGAAAGTTTATTCTAGTTTTCATCTGAGGATATTTCCTTTCTCACTGTGAGCTTCGTTTCACTAACAAGTATCCCATTGCAGATTTGCAGAAAACTGTGTTAGCAAGCTGATCACTGAAGAGACACTTGTAAATCTGTGAGTTGCATTCACTCATCGCAATGCAGATTCTCAGAAGGCTTCTTTCCAGTTTTGATCTGAGGATATTCCCTTTTTCCCCGTAGCCCTCAATGAGCTCACAAATATCACTTAGTAGAATCCACGACAACAGTGTTAGGAAACTGTTCCAAGAAGGGAAGGGTGGAACTCTGTTTGATGAAGTCACACATCAGAAGGCAATCTCTCAGAAAGCTTCTCTCTAGGTATTATCTGAGGATAATTCCTTTTTCACCATGGGCCCCAACTAGATCCAAAATAGAACTTTGCAGATTCCACGAACGGAGTGTTAGCAAACTGCTTCCTGAGGACTAAGCTGTTATTCTGTGAGATGAATTCACAGGTGAAAAAGAAGTTTCTCAGAATGCTTCTTTCCCTTTTTCAACTGATGATATTACCCTTTTCAGCGTAGGCCTCAATGTGATCCAAAGAAGCCCTTCTCAGTTTCCTCAAAAACAGTGTTAATGGACTGCTCCATGATACACAAGTGTAACTCTGTGAGATGAATTCACACATCACCAAGAAGTTTCAAAGAAAGCTTCTTTCTAGTTTTCATCTGAGGATTATTCCTTTGTCACCGTAAGCTTCGTTGCGCTAAGAAAAATCAAATTGCACATTTCCAGAAAACTTAGTTAGCAAACTGATCAATTAAGAGAAACGTGTAACTCTGTGAGTTGCAATCACCCATGGCAATGTAGTTTCTCAGAAGGCTTCTTTCCAGTTTTGATCTGAGGATATTTCCTTTTTGAGCATAGCACTCAATGAGCTCCCAAATATCACTTTGCAGAATCCACAACAACAGTGTTAGCAAACTGTTCCAAGAAGGTAAGGGTGGAACTCTGTGTGATGAAGTCACACAATAGAAAACAATATCTCAGAGAGCTTCTCTCTACTTATTATGTGAGGATATTTCCTTTTTCACCTTGAGCCCATATGGGCTCTCAAATATCACGTTGCAGAATCCACGACAACAGTGTTAGCAAACTCTTCCAAGAAGGGAAGGGTGGAACTCTGTGTGAGGAAATCAGACATCAGAAAGCAATGTCTCAGAAAGCTTCTCCTACTTATTATGTGAGGATATTTTCTTTTTCACCATGTCCCTCTATGGGTTGCATATATCACTTTGCAGATTCCAAAAAAAAGTGATAGCAAACTGCCTCCTGAGGTCTAAGCTGTAACTCCGTGTGATGAATTCACAGATCAGAAAGAAGATTCTCAGAAAGCTTCTTTCTCGTTTTGAACTGATGATATTTCCTTTATCAGCCTAGGCCTCAATGTGATCCAAAGAAGCCCTTCTCAGTTTCCTCAAAGACCATGTGAATGGACTGCTCCATGAAACATAAGTGTAACTCTGTGAGATGAATTTATATATCACCAAGAAGTTTCTACGAAAGCTTCTTTCTTGTTTACATCTGAGGATATTTCCTTTGTCACCGAAATCTTCATTGGGCTAAGAAGTATCCAATTGCAGATTTCCAGAAAACTGTGTTAGCAAACTGATCACTGAAGAGGAACGTGTAACTCTGTGATTTGCATTCACATATGGCCTTGCGGTTTCTCAGAAGGCTTCTTTCCAGTTTTGATCTGAGGATATTTCCTTTTTCACCATAGCCCTCAATGAGCTCCCAAATATCACTTTGCAGAATCCACGACAACAGTGTTTGCAAACTGTTCCAAGAAGGGAAGGGTGTAACTCTGTGTGATGAAGTCACACATCAGAAAGCAATCTCTCAGAAAGCTTCTCTGTAGTTATTAAGTGAGGATATTTCCTTTTTCAACATGGGCCCCTATGGGCTCCCAAATATCACTTTGTAGTTTCCATGAAAAGAGTGTTAGCAAACTGCTTCCTGAGGCCTAAGTTGTAAGTCTGCGAGATGAACTCACTGATCAGAAAGAAGTTTCTCAGAAAGCTTGTTTCACGTTTTGAACTGATGAAATTTCCCTTATCAGCGTAGGCCTCAAACGATCCAAAGAAGCCCTTCTCAGGATCCTCAAAGACAGTGTCAATGGACTGCTCCACGAAACATAAGTGTAACTCTGTGAGAAGAATTCACACATAACCAAGAAATATCTAAGAAAGCTTCTTTCGAGTTTTCATCTGAGGATATTTCCTTCATCATGGTAAGCTTCATTGTGCTAAGAAAAATCCCATTGCAGATTTCCAGAAAACTGTGTTAGCAACCTGATCACAGAAGAGAAACGTGTAACTCTGTTAGTTGCACTCACACATGGCAATGGAGTTTCTCGGAAGGATTCTGTCCAGTTTTGATCTGAGGATATTTCCTTTTTCACCATAGAACTGAATGAGCTCCCAAATATCACTTTGCAGCATCCACGACAACAGTGTTAGAAAACTGTTCCAAGAAGGGAGGCGTGGAACTCTGTGTGAAGAAGTCACACATCAGAAAGCAATCTCTCAGAAAGCTTCTCTGTAGTTATTATGTGAGGATATTTACTTTTTCACCGTGGGCCACTATGAGCTACCAAATATCACTTTGCAGATTCCACGAAAACAGTGTTAGTAAACTGCTTCCTGAGGTCTAAGGTGTAACTCTGTGAGATGAATTCACAGATGAGAAAGTAGTTGCTCAGAAACCTTCTTTCACGTTTTGAACTGATGATATTTCCTTATCAACGTAGGCCACAATGCGAACCAAAGAAGCCCTTCTCAGGTTCCTCAAAAACAGTGTTAATGGACTGCTCCACGAAACATAAGTGTAACTCTGTGAGATGAACTCATACATCACCAGGAATTTTCTAAGAAAGCTTCTTTCTAGTTTCCATCTGAGGATATTTCCTTTATCCCCGTAAGCTTCATTGCGCTAAGAAGTATCCAATTGCAGATTTCCAGAAATCTGTGTAAGCAAAATGATCACTGAAGAGAAACGTGTAACACTGTGAATTGCATTCACACATGCACTGCATTTCGTTAGAAGGCTTCTTCCCAGTTTTAATATGAGGATATTTAATTTTTCACCATAGTCCTCAATGAGCTCCAAATATCACTTTGCAGTATCCACGCCAACAGTGATAGAAAACTGTTCCAAGACGGGAAGGGTGGATCTCTGTGTGATGAAGTCACATATCAGAAAGCAATCTCTCAGAAAGCTTCTCTCTACTTTTTATGTGAGGATCCTTCCGTGTTCACCATGGTCCCCTATGGGCTCCCAAATATCACTTTGCAGAATCCACGACAACAGTGTTACCAAACTGTTCCAAGAAGGGAAGGGTGGAACTCTGTGTGATTAAGACACACATAAGAAAGCAATTTTTCACAAAGCTTCCCTCTAGTTATTATGTGAGGGTATTTCCTTTTTCACCATGGGCCCCTATGGGATCTGAAATATCACTTTGCAGTTTCCACGATAAGAGAGTTAGGATACTGCTTTCTGAGGACTATGTTGTAAGTCTGTGAGATGAACTCACTGAACAGAAAGAAGTTTCTCAGAAAGCTTCTTTCACGTTTTGAACTGATGAAATTTCCTTTATCAGCATAGGCCTCAATGCGATCCAAAGAAGCCCTTCTCAGGTCCCTCAAAGACAGTGTTAATGGACTGTTCCACGAAACATAACTGTAACTCTGTGAGATGAATTCACACATCACCAAGAAGTTTCTAAGAAAGCTTCCTTCTAGTTTTCATGTGTGGATGTTTCCTTTGTCACCGTAAGCTTCTTTGCGCTCTGAAGTATTTAATTGCAGATTTCCAGAAAACTGTGATAACAAACTGACAACTGAAGAGAAACGTGTAACTCTGTGAGTTGCATTCACACATGGCAATGCCGTTTCTCAGGGGCTTCTTTCCAGTTTTAATCTGAGGATATTTCCTTTTTCACAATAACCCTCAATGAGTTCCCTAATATCACTTTGCAGAATCCATGAAAACTGTGTAAGCAAACTGTTCCAAGAAGGGAAGGGTGGAACACTGTGTGATGAAGTCTCATATCCAAAGCAATCTCTCAGAAAGCTTCTCTCTAGTTTTTATGTGAGGGTACTTCCTTTTTCACCATGGGAACATATGAGCTCCCAAATATCACTTTGCAGAATCCACGACAACAGTGTTAGCAAACTGTTCCAAAAAAGGAAGGTTGGAACTCTGTGTGATGAAGTCACACATCAGAAAGCTATCTCTCAGAATGCTTCTCTCTAGGTATTGTGTGAGGATATTTCCTTTTTCACCATGGGCCCCTTTGGCCTTCTAAATGTCACTTTGCTGTTTCCACGAAAAGAGTGTTATCAAACTGCTTCCTGAGGTCTAAGTTGTAAGTCTGTGAGATGAACTCACTGATCAGAAAGAAGTTTCTCAGAAAGCTTCTTTCCCGTTTTGAATTGATGAAACTTCCTTTGCCAGCGTAGGCCACAATGTAATCAAAAGAGGCCTTCTCAGGTTCCTCAAAGACAGTGTTAATGGACTGCTCCGCGAAACATAAGTGTAACTCTTTGAGATGAATTCACACATCACCAAGAAGTTTCTAAGAAAGCTTCTTTCTAGTTTTCATCTGAGGATATTTCCTTTGTCACTGTAAGCTTCATAGCGATAAGAAGTATCTAATTGCAGATTTCCAGAAAACTGTGTTAACAAACTGATCACTGAAGAGAAACGTGTAACTCTGTGAGTTGCATTCACACATGCCAAAGCAGTTTCTTAGAAGGCTTCTTTCCACTTTTAATCTGAGGATATATCCTTTTTCACCATAGCTGTCAATGAGTTCCCAATATCACTTTTCAGAATCCACAAAAACAGTGTTAGCAAACTGTTCCAAGAAGGGAAGGGTGAAACTCAGTGTGATGAAGTCACATATCCAAAAGCAATCTCTCAGAATGCTTCTCTCTCTCTAGTTTTTATGTGAGGATACTTCCTTTTTCACCATGGGAACATATGAGCTCCCAAATATCACTTTGCAGAATCCACGACAACAGTGTTAGCAAACTGTTCCAAGAAGGGAAGGGTGGAACTCTGTGTGATGAAGTCACACATCAGAAAGCAATCTCTCAGAAAGCTTCTCTCTAGTTATTATGTTTCGGTATTTCCTTTTTCACCAAGGGCCCCTATGAGTTTCCCAATTTCACTCCGAACTTTCCACGAAAAGAGTGTTAGCAAACTGCTTCCTGAGGTATAATTTGTAAGTCTGTGAGATGAAATCACTGATCAGAAAGAAGTTTCGCAGAAAGGTTCTTTCACGTGTTGACCTGATGAAATTGCCTTTATCAGCGTAGGCCTCAAGGCGATCCAAAGAAACCCGTCTCAGGTTCCTCAAGGACAGTGTTAATGGACTGCTCCACGAAACATAAGTGTAACTCTGTGAGATGAATTCACACATCAGCAAGAATTTTCTAAGAAAGCTTCTTTGTAGTTTTCATCTGAGGATATTTCCTTTTTCACCGTAAGCTTCATTGCGCTATGAACTATCTAATTGCAGATTTCCAGAAAACTGTGTTAACAAACTGATCTCTCAAGAGAAACGTGGAACTCTGTGAATTGCATTAACACATGGCAATGCAGTTTCTCAGAAGGCTTCTTTCCAGTTTTAATCTGAGGATATTTCCTTTTTCACCATAGCCCTCAATGAGCTCCCAAATATCACTTTGCAGGATCCACGACAACAGTGTTAGCAAACTGTTCCAAGAAGGAATGGGTGGAACCCTGTGTGATGAATCACACATCAGAAAGCAATCTCTCAGAAAGCTTCTCTCTACTTTTTAGGTGAGGATACCTCCTTCTTCACAATGGGCCCGTATGGGATCCCAAATATCACTTTGCAGAATCCACAACAACAGTGTTAGAAAACTGTTCCAGGAAGGGAAGAGTGGAACCCTGTGTGTTGAAGTCACACATCAGAAAGCAATCTCTCAGAAAGCTTCTCTCTAGTTATTATGTGAGGACATTTCCTTTTTCAAAATGGGCCCCTATGGGCTCCCAAATATCACTTTGCTGTTTCCATGAAAAGAGTGTTAGGAAACTGCTTCCTGAGGTCTATGTTGTAAGTCTGTGAGATGTACTCACTGATCAGAAAGAAGTTTCTCAGAAAGCTTCTTCCACGTTTTGAATTGATGAAATTTGCTTTATCAGCGTAGGCCTCAGCGATCCAAATAAGCCCTTCTCAGGTTCCTCAAAGGCAGTGTTAATGGACTCCTCCACGAAACATAAGTGTAACTCTGTGAGATGAATTCACACATCACCAAGAAGTTTCTAAGAAAGCTTCTTTCTAGGTTTCATCTGAGGATATTTCCTTTGTCACCGTAAGCTTCATTGCACTATGAATTATCTAATTGGAGATTTCCAGAAAACTGTGTTAACAAACTGATCACTGAAGAGAAACGTGTAACTCTGTGAGTTACATTCCCACATGGCAATGCAGCTTCTCACAAGGCTTCTTTCCAGTTTTAATCTGAGGATATTTCCTTTTTCACCATAGCCCTCAATGAGCACCAAATATCACTTTGCAGAATCCACGACATTTTCAGCAAACTGTTCCAAGAAAGGAAGGGTGGAACTCTGTGTGATGAAGTGACATATGAGAAATCAATCTCTCAGAAAGCTTCTCTCTAGTTTTTATGTGAGGATACTTCCTTTTTCACCATGGGACCCTATGGGCTTCCAAATATCACTTTGCAGGATCCACGACAACAGTGTTAGCAAACTGTTCCAAGAAGGGAAGGGTGGATCTCTGTGTGAAGAAGTCACACATCAGAAAGCAATCTCTCAGAAAGCTTCTCTCTAGTTGTTATGTGAGGATATTTCCTTTTCACCATGGGCCCCTATGGGCTCCTAAATATGACTTGGCAGTTTCCACGAAAAGAGTGATAACAAACTGCTTCCTGAGATCTAAGTTGTAAGTATGTGAGATGAACTCACTGATCAGAAAGAAGTTTCTCAGAAAGCTTCTTTCCCGTTTTGAATTGATGAAATTTCCTTTATCAGCGTAGGCCACAATGCGATCCAAAGAGGCCTTCTCAGGTTCCTCAAAGACAGTGTTAATGGACTGCTCCACGAAACATAAGTGTAACTCTGTGAGATGAATTCACACATCACCAAGTAGTTTCTAAGAAAGCTTCTTTTTAGTTTTCATCTGAGGATGTTTCCTTTGTTACGGTAAGCTTCATTGCGCTATGAAGTATCTAATTGCAGATTTCCAGAAAACTGTGTTAAAAAACTGATCACTGAAGAGAAACGTATATCCCTGTGAGTTACATTCACACATGGCAATGCAGTTTCTTAGAAGGCTTCTTTCCACTTTTAACTGAGGATAATTCCTTTTTCACCATAGCTCTCAATGAGCTCCCAATATCACTTTGCAGAATCCACGAAAACAGTGTTAGCAATCTGTTCCAAGAAGGGAAGGGTGGAACTTAGTGTGATGAAGTCACATATCCGAAAATAATCTCTCAGAAAGCTTCTCTCCAGTTTTTACGTGAAGATATTTCCTTTTTCACCATGGGCCCCTATGGGCTCCCAAATATCACTTTGCAGAATCCACGATAACAGGGTTAGCAAACTGTTCCAAGAAGGGAGGGGTGGAACTCTGTGTGATGAAGTCACATGTCTAAAAGCAATCTCTCAGAACGCTTCTCTCTAGTTTTTATGTGAGGATACTTCCTTTTTCATCGTGGGCCCCTAAGGGCTCCCAAATATCACATTGCAGAATCCACGACAACCGTGTTAGAAAACTGTTAAAAAAAGGGACGTGTGGAACTTTGTGTGAAGAAGTTACACATCAGAAAGCGATCTCTTAGAAAGCTTCCCTCTAGTTATTATGTGAGGATATTTCCTTTTTCAAAATGGGCCCCTTTGGGCTCCCAAATATCACGTTGCAGTTTCCACGAAAAGAGTGTTAGGAACTGCTTCCTGAGGTCCAAGTTGTAAGTCTGTGAGACGACCTCACTGATCAGAAAGAAGTTTCTCAGAAACCTTCTTTCACGTTTTGAATTGATGAAATTTCCTTTTTCAGCGTAGGCCTCAGCGATCCAAATAAGCCCTTCTCAGGTTCCTCAAAGGCAGTGTTAATGGACTCCTCCACAAAACGTAAGTGTATCTCTGTGAGATGAATTCACACATCACCAAGAAGTTTCTAAGAAAGCTTCTTTCTAGGTTTCATCTGAGGATATTTCCTTTGTCACCGTAAGCTTCTTTGCACTATGAAGTATCTAATTGCAGATTTCCAGAAAACTGTGTTAACAAACTGATCACTGAAGAGAAACGTGTAACTCTGTGAGTTGCATTCCCACATGTCAATGCAGCTTCTCACAAGGCTCCTTTCCAGTTTTAATCTGAGGATATCTCCTTTTTCACCATAGCCCTCAATGAGCTCCCAAATATCACTGTGCAGAATCCACGACAACAGTTTTAGCAAACTGTTCCAAGAAGGGAAGGGTAGAACTCTGTGTGATGAAGTCAAATACCTGAAAGCAATCTCTCAGAACGCTTCTCTCTAGTTTTTATGTTAGGATACTTCCTTTTTCACCGTGGGACCCTATGGGCTCCCAAATATCACTTTGCAGAATCCACGACAACAGTGTTAGCAAACTGTTCCACGAAGGGAAGGGTGGAACTCTGTGTGATGAAGTCACACATCAGAAAGCAATATCCCCTGAAAGCTTCTCTCTAGTTATTATGTGGGGATATTTCCTTTTTCACTATGGGCTCCTATGGTCTCCCAAATGTCACTTTGCAGTTTCCACGAAAAGAGTGTTAGGAAACTGCTTCCTGAGGTCCATGTTGTAAGTCTGTGAGATGAAGTCACTGATTAGAAAGAAGTTCCTCATAGGGCTTCTTTCACGTTTTGAACTGATGAAATTTCCTTTATCAGCGTAGGCCTCAATGCGATCCAAAGAAGCCCTTTTCAGATTGCTCAAAGACAGGGTTCATGGGCTGTTTCACGAAACATAAGTGTAACTCTGTGAGATGAATTCACACATCACAAAGAAGTTTCTAAGAAAGCTTCTTTCTAGTTTTCATCTGAGGATATTTCCTTTCTCACTGAAAGCTTCATTGCGCTATGAAGTATCTAATTGCAGATTTCCAGAAAACTGTGTTAACAAACTGATCACTGAAGAGAAACGTGTAACTCTGTGAGTTGCATTCACACATGGCAATGCAGTTTCTCAGAAGGCTTCTTTCCATTTTTAATCTGAGGATATTTCCTCTCTCACCATAGCCCTCAATGAGCTCCCAAATATCACTTTGCAGAAACCACGTCAACAGTGTTAGCAAACTGTTCCAAGAAGGGAAGGGTGGAACTCTGTGGGATGAAGTCACATATCAGATAGCAATCTCTCAGAAAGCTTCTCTGTGGTTCTTATGTGAGTATACTTCTTTTTTCACCATTGGCCCCTGTGGGCTTCCAAATATCACTTTGCCGTTTCCACGAAAAGAGTGTTAGGAAACTGCTTCCTGAGGTCTATGTTGTATGTTAGTGAGATGAACTCACTGATCAGATAGAAGTTTCTCAGAAAGCTTCTTTCACGTTTTGAACTGATGAAATTTCCTTTATCAGCGTAGGCCTCAATGCGATCCAAGGAAGCCTTTCTCAGATTCCTCAAAGACAGTGTTAATGGACTGCTCCACGAAACATAAGTGTAACTCTGTGAGATGAATTCACACGTCACCAAGAAGTTTCTAAGAAAGCTTCTTTCTAGGTTTCATCTGAGGATATTTCCTTTGTCACCATAAGCTTCTTTACGCTATGAAGTATCTAATTGCAGAATTCCAGAAAACTGTGTTAACAAACTTATCACTGAAGAGGAACGTGTAACTCTGTGAGTTGCATTCCCACATGGCAATGCAGCTTCTCACAATGCTTCTTTCCAGTTTTAATCTGAGAATATTTCCTTTTCCACCATAGCCCTCACTGAGATCCCAAATATCACTTTTCAGAATCCACGACAACAGTGTTAGGAAACTATTCCAAGAAGGGAAGGGTGGAACTCTGTGTGTTGAAGTCACATATCCAAAAGCAATCTCTCAGAACGCTTTTCTCTAGTTTTTATGTGAGGATACTTCCTTTTTCACCATAGGACCCTATGGGCTCCCATTTATCACTTTGCAGAATCCACGACAACAGTGTTAGCAAGCTGTTCCAAGAAGGGAAGGGTGGAACTCTGTGTGATGAAGTCACACATCTGAAAGCAATCTCTCAGAAAGCTACTTTCTAGTTTTCATCTGAGGATATTTCCTTTGTCACCATAAGCTTCATTTCGCTAAGAAGTATCTAATTGCAGATTTCCAGAAAAGTATGTGAGCAAACTGATCACTGAAGAGAAACGTGGAACTCTGTGAGTTGCATTCACACATGGCAATGCAGTTTCTCAGAAGGCTTCTTTCCAGTTTTTATGTGAGGATATTTCCTTTTTCACCGTAGCCCTCAATGAGCTCCCAAATATCACTTTGCAGATCCACGACAACAGTGTTAGCAAACGGTTGAAAGAAGGGAATTGTGGAACTCAGTGTGATGAAGTCACACATCAGAAAGCAATCTCAGTGCAGGTACTGTTGAAAACAATATGGTAAGAATGGATAAGGCTTAAGGACAGTATCTCTAGCTAGTTGCCCTTTTAATGAACTCCAGTAGTCCAGGATACTATCTTTAGTTGAACTTTTAATGTACTCTCGTAGGCGCCAAGAAGGCAGACAAAGTAAGAAAGAACTTAGAAACAAAGAACTAAGCAGTAGGGTATAACTGGGTGCAGAATGTTTGTTTTGCACTGTGTTATTTTGCTGACATGGGATTTATGGAGTATAAATAAAGTGAGGCAGAGGCTCTAAGTGCGGCCGCCATGTTCTCTGTTTGTCTTTGTCTCTTTTGTCTGTTCATTCTCCACAACCCCAGAACGGGCCCCAAGAAATGGCGCAGCGAGCAGGGTGCACAGGGTGAGTAGTGGGGAACAAGAAGGGGAACCCCCTAGGAGCGGGTAAAGCCCGGGATTCATTAAAGGGAACCTTCTTAAGCTTTCGTTATGGGGAATTCCAGTTCCTTGGCCTCAGAATATTTAAGGTTATTACAAGGGCTTTTACTTTCGATTGGGGTTGATGTAAAAGAGAGAACTTTACAGAAATTGTTTGCTCATGTGGAACAACATTGCTCTTGGTTTCAATATCAAACTGAAGTACAATTAAATAAGCGAGAGTGGCAACAGGTTGTTAAGACCCTTCATCAAGCGCATCAGCGCGGCGATGTAATGTCAGCACCTTTGTGGGTCCTTTGTGCCTCTATTACTCAGGCTTTGGAGCTCTTAGAGATAGACTCTGAAAAGGGGGAAGGCAGGGATGAGGAGTCTTTGAAGTCTCCGATAGCCATTTCCCCTCCTTAGATAATTCTGTAACTGAAGGAGAAGGTCCTTTGTGTGATAATTTGTCTCATGAAAAGGAATCAGAAATTCAAAAGGAGCTTCAGCCGGTTGTTCAATTGTTACAACAAATTTTACAATTGCAGTTATCTCCCCCTCAACCTTCTCCTCCCCCCACTCCTGTTTTTACTTTTCCCGTGGTTCATCCACCCCCATCAGTACCTAAGGCGGAGGAGGAGGGCAGTTTTCCCCCACCGCCACCACCACCGCGGGTGGAAATGGTGCCTCGTTTAGGCACGGTTTTTGCTGTTCCTGCTTCTACTGCTAAAGCTGTAATTAAGGTATTGGATTCTCCAGAGGATGAGGATCCTTTACAATTGTTCCCCATTATTAGGCAACCTTTTGGTCCTAATGACCAATTTCCTCAAGGGGGTATAAATGTACAGTATAATGTTCTTCAATTTAAGTTTCTTAAAGAAATGAAGGCAGCTGTTGCTAATTATGGGCGTCAATCTCCTTTTGTCATGGGGCTTCTAGATTCTTTCTCCTCTGAGAATTTGTTTTTGCCTCTTGATTGGGAGACTTTGGGGAAGGCTGTTTGGACCGCTCTCAGTGGCTTCAGCTACGCACTTGGTGGCTGGAAGATGCTAAAAAACAGGCCCGCCGTATTGCTGCTAAAAATCCTCCAGGGCCAACAGAGGAGCAATTAACAGATACTGGTCAGTTTGCTACCGTAGCGTCTCAATCTGGACTCGATGATATGGCATTATCACAAGTTAAAGGACTGTTTTCAAAGGGTTGGTGTAAACTAGAGTGATTGGGGAAAGCTGCCTTGTCTTTTGTTAAGGTTTTGCAGAGTGCCAATAAACTTCATCTTGATTTTGTTGCTCAGCTCCAAGATGCTGTAATAAAGACTGGGTAACGGGGCAGCAGGCAAAATCCTGGTAACCACACTAGCTTTTGAGAATGCTAATCAGGAATGTCAGAGGTTGTTGCGTCCTCTAAAAGCTACTGGAAACTTACAAATAGAAGATTTTATTAGAGCCTGTGCAGGAGTGGGAGGGGCTGCCTACAACGTTCAGTTGTTTGCTGGAGCTTTATCTAAGGCATTCATGGGAAAAAAGGGAGCTTGCTTCCAATGTGGAAAGACTGGTCATTTTTAAAAGGAGTGCCGTAAGTTCTCTAATAGGGGTGACTCCTCCAAAGTAGAATTTAAAAAGCTTCCTACTGAGCCCTGTCGTCGTTGCCGCAAAGGACGACACTGGACTAATGAATGTCACTCTAAGGTGGATAAAAACGATAACTCTCTCATTTCCAACTCGGCAAACTTGCAGAGGGGCCCTTCAGCTTGGGGCCCCAACAACAATACAAGCCCTCTTCATTTGCAATTTCCAGTCAGCTCGGGAGTCCAGCATCAGCAAGCCATTCAATCAATGTTAACTCCCAATTTTTAGTAGCTCAGCTTTTCTCTGCTGCTTCCGGTAGCGCCGCTGCTGATGTAGCGATTTTACAGGCTGTTGAACTCACCCCAGAAATGGGAGTTGTTAAATTGGCTACAGGTGTTTTTGGGCCATTACCTCCACATACTGTTGGATTGCTTATAGGACGAAATAGTAGCATTTTACAGGGTTTACAAGTTCATTTGGGTGTTATAGATTCTGATTATAAAGGGGAAATTCAAATTATGGCTCAGGCTCATAAACCTATATCCCTGAAAGAGGGCCAGCGAATTGCACAAATTATGTACTACCCTATTTGCAGTTTCCTTCACGGAGGCAAGAAAGAACCGGAGGTTTTGGAAGCACGGGTAAACATATTTTTTGGGAAACTTTAGTAACTCAATAAAAACCCTTGTTTCCCCTCGAAGTAGAGGGACAAACTTTTCAGGGCTTGGTTGACACTGGAGCTGACGTTTCTATTATTGCCTCTGATCAATGGCCTTTGCAGTGGCCTAAACGGCCTGTTGCTGTTTCTCTTACAGGATTAGGTTCCGCTTCTGAGGTGCATCAAAGTTCTCAATCCTTAAATTGCCGAGGGCCAGATGGTCAAGTGGCCCAAGTTCAGTTTTATATTGTTCCTATTGCCCTAAATTTATGGGGCCGAGATTTATTGCAACAATTGGAGCTTTTGTTTCTATTCCTCATGTCTCTAATTCTGCCAAGAATATGATGTTCCGCATGGGCCACAATCCCCTTGAAAAATCTTTAAACATGTAGCCACTGTGCAGCAGCCTCAAGCCCTTCCTTTGACTTGGAAAACTAATGTTCCTATATGGATTAAACAGTGGTCTTTAACACGTAAAAAGCTTAAGGCCTTGGAAAACTTGGTTCAGGAACAATTATGCTTAGGCCATATAGAGCCTAGTACTTCTCCACGGAATTCCCCTGTCTTCGTGTAAGTAAAAAAAAAAAAAAAAAAAAAAAAAAAGTAAATGGAATCTATAAACAGATCTTCATGCTATTAATGCATGTATTCAACCCATGGGATCCTTACAACCTGGCCTTCCTAACCCTTTTATGATTCCTCAAGATTGGTTGCTCATGGTTATTAGTTTAAAGGATTGTTTTTTCTCTATTCCTTTGGATCAAAAGGATTGTGAGCATTTTGCCTTCTCTGTCCCTGTTTTTAATAATTCTCAGCCACTTTCTCGATATCAGTGGAAGGTTTTACCTCAAGGAATGTTAAACAGCCCTACCTTGTGTCAAGAATTTGTCCATCGGGCTCTGGATCCTGTTCGAAAGTGTCACCCTTCTGTTCTTTTATATCATTATATGGATGACATTCTTCTTGCTGCACCTACTAAAGAAAAGCAGCAAGATGCTTTCGCATCGTTACAAACTCAGCTTTCTTTATACTCACTTAATATAGCCCCAGAAAAAATTCAAGTGGATTTTCCTATTCAATATTTAGGTTATGCCTTGGGACCACAAAATATTCGACCCAAAAGATTCAAATTCGATGTGATCCTTTAAAAACATTAAATGACTTTCAAAAGCTTTTAGGAGATATTAATTGGATGCGTCCTGTTTTAGGAATACCAACGTATCAGTTACAACATCTTTTTTCTATTCTAGGAGGAAACAGTCACTTGGACAGCCCACGTCATTTAACTCCTTTGGCTTTACAGGAACTCCAGCTGGTAGAAGAGCAGCTTCAAAAAGCCCATCTACATTATATCCTTCCCGACGTTCCCCTTTCCTTTTGTTTATTTCATACTTTATATTCTCCTACAGGTATGATTCATCAAACAAATCGGCCGTTAGAATGAATTTTTTATCCAACAAAACATCTAAATGCTTGACTACTTATAGCAATCGTTTAGCTAAATTAATCATCAAAGGACGACATCACTGTTGACAACTCTGGGGAGGAAATCCTTCCTTCATTATTTCTCAATTTACTCATAGTTAGATTACTTATCTTCTTGCCACTTCTGATTCCTGGCAAGTTGCTTGTGCTTCATTTGTCAGACAATTTTCGACCCAATATCCTAAGTCTCCGATTTTTTCATTCTTTAGGCAGCATTCTGTATTGCCCTTCTCACCAATATCTATATTTCCTGTTTAAGGTCCTACTTTTTTCACTGATACTAGTACTAGTGGTAAAGCTGAATATTGCAGTGTTCATCAAACTCGAGTTACAGTTTATTCTTATCCCTCGGTGCAACAGGGAAAATTGTTTGCTATTCTCATGGTCTTACTTGATTTCCCTTCCACCAGTTGTAACATTGTCAGTGATTCTCAATACGCCGTCTATGTTACTTCTTATATTTCTCAAGCCACTCTGCCTCTTTGTGCTACTTCTTCTCTTCAAAAACTCTTTTCTTTGTTGTCTTCTACTTTGAGCCAACATCGAGCTCCTTTATTCAGCACGCATCTTCGTTCTCATTCTTAACTTCCTGGACCATTAGTTCATGGTAATGCTCAGATTGATTCACTTTTAATCGGCCACCTACAGGCTGCAGAACAAGAACATGCTCTACATCACCCTAGTAGTTCTGGTCTTCAACGACGATTTCATTTAACTCGTAAACAAGCTCGTTCTCTTATTCCAGCTTGTCCTTCTTGTGCTCCTTTGAGCATTCCATCTTTCCATCCTGGGGTTAATCCGCGAGGTACTCAAGTTAATCAGATTTGGCAAATGGATGTCACACACGTCCCTTCTTTTGGACGATTAAAGTCTGTTCATCATACCATTGATACTTTCTCTCATTTTCAATGGGCAATTCCTTTGCCATCTAAAAAAGCTGATTCTGTTATTACTCATCTCTTAGCTTGTTTCGCCATCATGGGCATTCCTCTAATACTTAAAACTGATAATGCTCCTGCCTATGTTTCTCGTAAGTTACAAGTTTTCTTACAGCAATGCAATATTCAACATCTCACCGGTATCCCGGGCAACAGTCACGGTCAAGCCATCATTGAGCGCGCAAATTTAACCTTAAAAACTCAACTGCTAAAACAAAAAAGGGGGAAATGAGTCCCCCAGAAATCAGATTTTAAAGGTTTTGTTTACCTTAAATTTTTTGAATCAATGGAGACAATTGCAGGACTCCGCTGCCGTAACTCATCTTTCCTCACCTCCCTCGACGATAGTCCCCGCCGATAATTAAAAGTTTGGCATCCTAATGAGGAAGGTAAGTATACACAGGGGCAAGTTCTAAAACAGGGACGGGGATATGCTCTTGTCCTTACAGGGAGCAGACCTGAGTGGTTTTCTGCAAGGCGATTGAAACCCTGTTGAAAAGAAAACTGGACTCAACACGCATCTCTTCCTTTGTTGGATGTGCCCCATTGGGGAACTTATTTCCCTTAGTGAGGCTTTGTATGAATATTGGACTTATATTCCCTTTCCACCCTTGTATCAGGGAGTCGCCTGGGGGGAGGCAGAAGTTAAGGTTTTCACCAATGACACTACTTGGATGCCGTCGCCCTATATGGACAAGGACAACATAGAATGGGAAACGGGAATAATAAACAGCATATACCAATTTGGAATGGAAGGACTTCCGATTTGCATGGGAAATAGTCCTCATTGTCTCCGGAAATCGCATGAAGCTTGGGCTGTTTGCTATAATCATAGCCATGTGGCTGCCAATACTCTTATTATTGTAACTAGAAGTTTTCATTACAATCATACTGTATATATTAATGAGACTATTCCTAGTTCCTTACCTTTTTGTCCTATTCCAGAGGTTTCCCCTAATATTGAGGTATTGGAGTGGCAACATTGTCGGGGAACTAACCCCCGATTTTACTAGAATATAATGGGTTGTAAGTAATTGATTGGAGTGTGCACGATGATTTTCAAACAAAATTTAGTCACATGCCTTTGAAATGACACTGGGTAAATAAAAGTATTGTTGCTGACGGTAATGAAACTTTGGTATGGCGTGAAGGAGGCTTGTCGCCACCTATGCCTCATCTTAAATACTCTTTACAAGTACAAAGTCATCTTTGGAAGTTATTAGCTGCAGGTCATGCTATTAGTACTTTTGTGGGGAATATGTCCCTTAATCTTTCTAACCCGAATAACCCCTTTCATATTCAATTACATCGGAATGTCTCCCGATATATTATTGCTTGTGTCCGAAAGCCTTACCTATTGTTAGCAGGGAATTTAACATGGGATAATGATACGGGGATTGTTAATTGTAAAGATACCTGTACATTTTTGTCTTGCCTCAATCATTCCTGGTTGCGCAGTTTTACGGGGGATATTTATATCCTCAGGGCTCGTAAGGAAATTTGGCTACCTGTCAACCTTACGCGACCGTGGGGGGCATCCCCTCTTGAGACTTATATTTGGACTTCCCCTCAGCGGACCCGTCGTGCCCTTGGACTTATAATTGCCTTGGTGATGAGCCTTGTTGCCATTGCCTCCACTGCGGCTGTGGCAGGGCTCGCGCTACATCAAGGCATACAAAATGCTGAATTTGTACAGCAATGGCACCAACAATCTCACCGGTTGTGGCTGCAACAACGGAACATCAACTGCCAACTTGCTGAAAGATTGGACAACGTGGAGCAAGCCTTAACGTGGCTTGGAGATCAGCTCACTGCCCTCAGTACTCGAATAACATTGCAATGTGATTGGAACTCCACTCAATTTTGCGTAACACTTGTGTCTTTTAATGTTTCTTAGAATTGGACAGAAATCCGAAGGTTATTAATAGGCCAAAAAATATTAGTTTGGACATCCAAGAACTCTCTCGAAACATTTCTGAAGCATTTCAACAACAATTACATGTATTGTCAGGAGCAGCTACTATGCAGGAGCTGGGTCAATGCCTTACTGCTCTGAATCCATGGACCCAGATGAAAACATGGATTTCTACAATCTCTGGAAGTATATTGCTTTGGGCGCTTGGATTGAGTCTACTTCTCCTGGTAATCCGATGCTCCCTCCATCGCATCCCAAAACAAAGGAAAAAAAACAGGAACAAGTATGGGCTACCTTTCTTAGATTGAGGCAAAAGAAAAGGGGGAAATGCAGGGGCCAATGAAAACAATATGCTAAGAATGGATAAGGCTCAAGGACAGTATCTCTAGCTAGGTGCACTTTTAATGAACTCCAGTTATCAAGGATACTATCTTTAGTTGAACTTTTAATGAACTCTAGTAGGCGCCAAGAAGGCAGACAAAATAAGAAAGAACTTAGAAACAGAGAACTAAGCAGTAGGTTATATCTGGGTGCAGAAAGTTTGTTTTGCACTGTGTTATTTTTGCTGACGTGGGATTTATGGAGTATAAATAAAGTGAGGCAGAGGATCTAAGTGCGGCTGCCATGTTCTCTGTTTGTCTTTGTCTCTTGTGTCTGTTCATTCTCCACTACCCCCGGCACGGGCCGCAACAACTCAGAAAGCTTCTCCCTAGTTATTATCTGAGGATATTTCCTTTGTCACGATGGGCCCCTATGGGCTCCCAAATACCACTTTGCAGATTCATGAAAAGAGTGTTAACAAACTGCTTCCTGAGGTCTAAGTTGTAACTCTGTGAGATGAATTCACAGATCAAAAACAAGTTTCTCAGAAAGCTTCTTTCACATTTTGAACTGATGATATTTGCTTAATCAGTGTAGGCCTCAATACGATCGAAACAAGACATTCTCAGGTTCCTCAAAGACAGTGTTAATGCACTGATCTACAAAAAATAAGTGTAACTCTATGAGATGAATTCACACATCACCAAGAAGTTTCTAAAAAAGCTTCTTTCTGGTTTTCAGTTAAGGATATTTCCTTTGTCACCGTAAGATTCGTTGCGCTAAGAATTATCCCATGGCAGATTTCCAGAAAACTGTGATAGCAAACTGATCACTGAAGGGAAGCATGTAACACTTTGAGTTGCATTCAGACACGGCAATGCAGTTTCTCAGAAGGCTTCTTTGCAGTTTTGATCTGAGGATATTTCCTTTTTCACCATGGCCGTCAATGAGCTCCCGAATATCACTTTGCAGAATCCACGACAACAGTGTTAGCAAAGTGTTCCAAGAAGGGAAGGGTGGAACTCTGTTTGATGAAGTCACACATCAGAAAGCAATCTCTCAGAAAGCTTCTCTCTAGTTATTGTGTGAGGATATTTCTTTTATCACCATGGGCCGCTATGGGCTCCCAAATATCACTTTGCAGAATCCACAACGACAGTGTTAGCAAACTGTTCCAAGAAGGGAAGGGTGGAACTCTGTGATCAAGTCACAAATCAGAGAGCAATCTCTCAGAAAGCTTCTCTCTAGTTATTACCTGAGGATATTTCCTTTTTTACTATGGGTCCCCATGGCCTCCCAAATATCACATTGCAGAATCCACGACAACAGTGTTAGCAAACTGTTCCAAGAAGGGAAGGGAGGAACTCAGTGTGATGAAGTCACACATCAGAAAGCAATCTCTCAGAAAGGATCTCTCTAGTTATTATATGAGGATATTTCCTTTTTCACCATGGGCCCCTATGGGCTCCCAAATATCGCTTTGCAGATTCCACAAAAAGAGTGTTAGCAAACTGCTTCCTGATGTCTAATTTGTAACTCTGTGAGATGAATTCAGAGATCAGAAAGAAGTTTCTCAGAAAGCTTCTTTCACGTTTTGAACTGATGATATTTCCTTTATCACTGTAGGCCTCAATACGACCCAAACAAGCCCTTCTCAGATTCCTCAAAGACAGTGTTAATGAACTGCTCAATGGATCATAACTGTAACTCTGTGAGATGAATTCACATATCACCAAGAAATTTCTCAGAAAGCTTCTTTCTAGATTTCATCTGAGGATATTTCCTTTCTACCAAAAGCTTCATTGTGCAAGAAGTATCTACTTGCAGATTTCTAGAAAACTGTGTTAGCAATCTGATCACTGAAGAAAAAGTGTAACACTGTGATTTGCATTCACACATGGCAATGCAGTTTCTCTGAAGGCTTCTTTCCAGTTTTGATCTGAGGATATTTCCTTTTTCACCATAGTCCTCAATGAGCTCCCAAATATCACTTTGCAGAATCCACGAGAAGAGTGTTAGTAAACTGTTCCAAGAAGGGAAGGGTGGAACTCTGTGTGATGAAGTCACACATCAGAAAGCAATCTCTGAGAAAGCTTCTCTCTAGTTATAAACTGAGGATATTTCCTTTGTCAGCATGGGCCCCTTTGGGCTCCCAAATATCACTTTGCAGATTCCTCGAAAAGAGTGTTAGCAAACTGCTCCCTGAGGTCTAAGGTGTAACTCTGTGAGATGAATTCACAGATCAGAAAGAAGTTTCTCAGAAAGCTTCTATGAGGATTTGAACTGATGATATTTCCTTTATCAGGGTAGGTCTCAATGCGATCCAAAGAAGCCCTACTCAGGTTCCTCAAAGACAGTGTTAATGGACTGCTCCACGGAATATAATTGTATCTCTGTGAGATGAATTCCCACATCACCAAGAAGTTTCTAAGAAAGCTTCTTTCTAGTCTTCCTCTGAGGATATTTCCTTGGTCACCGTAAGCTTCATTGCGCTAAGAAGTATCCCATTGCAGATGTCCAGAAAACTGTGTTAGCAAACAGATCACTGAAGAGAAACGTGTAACTCTGTGAGTTGCATTCACACATGGCAATGCAGTTTCTCAGAAGGCTTCTTCCCAGGTTTGATTTGAGGATATTTCCTTTTTCACCATATCCCTCAAAGAGCTCCCAAATATCTCTTTGCAGAATCCACGACAACATTGGTACAAACTGCTTCCTGAGGTCTAAGGTGTAACTGTGTGAGATGAATTCACAGATCACAAAGAAGTTTCTCAGAAAGCTTCTTTCACGTTTTGACCTGATTATATTTCCTTTATCAGCGTAGGCCTCAAGGCGATCCAAAGTAGCCCTTCTCAGGTTCCTCAAAGACAGAGTTAATGGACTGCTCAATGAAACATAAGGGTAACACTGTGAGATGAATTCACACATCACCAAGAAGTGTCTAAGAAAGATTCTTTCTAGTTTTCATCTGAGGAAATTTCCTAGTCACCATAAGCTTCATTGCACTAAGAAATATCCCATTGCAGTTTTCCAGAAAACTTTGTTAGCAAACTGATCACTGAAGAGAAAATGTAACTCTGTGAGTTGCATTCACACATGGCAATGCAGTTTCTCAGAAGGCTTCTTTCCAGTTTTGATCTGAGGATATTTCCTTTTTCAAAATAGCCCTCAAAGAGCTCCCAAATATCACTTAGCAGAATACACGACAACAGTGTTAGCATACTGTTCCAAGGAGGGCTGGGTGGAACTCTGTGTGATGAAGTCACACATCAGAAAGCAATCTCTCAGAATGGTTCTCTCTAGTTATTATATGAGGATATTTCCTTTTTCACCATGGGCCACTATGGACTCCCAAATATCACTTTGTAGATTCCACAAAAAGAGTGTTAGCAAACTGGCTCTTGAGGTCTAATTTATAACTCTGTGAGATGAATTCACAGATCAGAAAGAAGTTTTTCAGAAAGCTTCTTTCACGTTTTGAACTGATGATATTTCCTTTATCACCGTAGGCCTCAATATGACCCAAAGAAGCCCTTCTCAGGTTCCTCAAAGACAGTGTTAATGGACTGCTCAACGGTACATAACTGTAACTCTATGAGATGAATTCACACATCACCAAGAAGTTTCTCAGAAAGCTTGTTTCTGGTTTTTATATAAGGATATTTCCTTTGTCACCATAAGATTCGTTGCGCTAAGAATTATCCCATTGCAGATTTCCAGAAAACTGTGATAGCAAACTGATCACTGAAGGGAAGCATGTAACACTTGAGTTGCATTCACACACGGCAATGCAGTTTCTCAGAAGGCTTCTTTCCACTTTTGTTCTGAGGATATTTCCTTTTTCACCATTGTCCTCATTGAGCTCCCAAATATCACTGTGCAGAATCCACGACAAGAGTGTTAGCAAACTGGTCCACGAAGGGAAGAGTGGAACTCTGTGAGGTGAAGTCACACATCAGAAAGCAATCTCTGAGAAAGCTTCTCTCTAGATATTATGTGAGGATATTTCCTTTCTCAGGAAGACAAACGTGTAATTTTGTGAGCTGCATTCACACATCGCAATGCAGATTCTCAGAAGGCTTCTTTCCAGTTTTGATCTGAGGATATTTCCTTTTTCCCCGTAGCCCTCAAGGAGCTCACAAATATCACTTTGGATAATCCACGACAACAGTTTTAGCAAACTGTTCCAAGAAGGGAAGGGTGGAATTCTGTGTGATGAAGTCACACATCAGAAAGCAATCTCTCAGAAAGCTTCTCTCTCGTTATTGTCTGAGCATATTACCTTTTTCACCGTGGGCCCCAATGGGCTCCGAAATATCACTTTGCAGATGCCACGTAAAGAGTGTTAGGAAACTGCTTCCTGAAAACTAAGTTGTAACTCTGTGAGATGAATTCACAGATCACAAAGAAGTTTCTCAGAAAGCGTCTTTCTCATTTTTGTCGGAGGATATTTCCATTGGCCCCATTGTCTTCAAAGGGTTCCTGAATATCAGTTCTCAGGTTCCACACAAACAGGACTAGCAACGGCACCACGAAATACAGCTTTAATTCAGTGGGTTGAATTCACACATCAGAAAGCGGTTTGTCAGAAAGCTTCTTTCTTTTTTAAGTTGAAGGTATTTATGGTCTCAGTGCGTCACCATGTGTCCTATTGCAGATTCTGCGCTAACACTGTTAGCTAGCTTCTCAGTGAAAACAAGGATGGACATCTGTTGGCTGAATTCACCCACAACAAAGGTGTTTCTGAGAAGGCTTCTGTGCAGGTTTGTCTGAGGAAACTTCTTTATCCACCATATGACTCAACGATATCCAAGACATCACTTCTAAGATTCCTCAAAATGAGTGCGGGCAAACTCCCCCAAGAAAGGTTGGTGTAACACTGTGAAATGAATTCACACATCACAAAGCGGTTTCTCAGAAAGCTTCATTCCGCTTTTTCTCGGAGGATATTTCCTCTCTCCTTCTATTCTTCAAACCCATTCGAAATATCACTTCTCGGAATGCACAGAAAGACTGCTAGGAAACCACTCCAACAAATATTATTATAACTCTGAGAGATAAAGTCACACATCAGAAAGCAATTTCTCAGAAAGCTTCTTACAGTTTTTGATCTGAGGATATTTGCTTTGTCACCATCACCTGCACAGCGCTAAGAAGTATTCCAATGCAGATTTCCAGAAAACTGTGCTAGCAAACTGAACACTGGGGAGAAACGTGTAATTGTGTCAGTTACATTCAAATATCACCATGCAGTTTCTCAGAAAGCTTCTTTCCTGTATTGATCTGAGGATATTTGCTTTTCACCATAGCCCTCAATGAGCTCCCAAATATCACTTTGCAGAATCCACGACAACAGTGTTAGCAAAGTATTCCAAAAAGGGAAGGGTGGAACTCTGTGTGATGAAGTCACATATCAGAAAGCAATCTCTCAGAAAGCTTCTCTCTAGTTACTATCTGAGCATATTTCTTTTTTCACCATGGGCCCCAACGGGCTCCCAAATATCACTTTGCAGATTCCACGAAAAGAGTGTTAGCAAACTGTTTCCTGAAGTCTAAGCTGTAACTCTATGAGAAGAATTCACAGATCACAAAGAAGTTTCTCAGAAAGCTTCTTTCACGTATTGAACTGATGATATTTCCTTTATCAGTGTAGGCCTCCATGTGATCCAAAGAAGCCCTTCTCAGTTTCCTCAAAGACAGTGTTAATGGACTGCTCCACGAAACATAAATATAACTCTGTGTGATGAATTCACACATAACCGAGAAGTTTCTACGAAAGCTTGTTTCTAGTTTTCATCTGAGGATATTTCCTTTGTCACCAGAGGCTTCATTGCGTTAAGAAGTGTCCCATTGCAGATTTCCAGAAAACTGTGTTAACAAACTGATTACTGAAGAGAAACGTGTAACTCTGTGAGTTGCATTCACACATCACAATGCAGTTTCTCAGAAGGCTTCCTTCCAGTTTTGATCTGAGGATATTTCCTTTTTCACCATAGCCCTCAATGAGCTCCAAAATATCACTTTGGAGAATCCACGACAACAGTGTTAGCAAACTGTTCCAAGAAGGGAAGCGTGGATCTCTGTGTGATGAAGTCACACATCAGAAAGCAATCTCTCAGAAAGTTTCTCTTTAGTTATTATCAGAGGATATTTCCTTTTTCACGATTGGCTCCTATGGGCTCCCAAATGTCAGATTGCAGATTCCACGAAAAGAGTGTTAGCAATCTATTTCCTGAGGTCTAAATTGTAACTCTGTGAGATGAATTCACAGGTCACAAAGAAGTTTCTCAGAAAGCTTCTTTCACGTTTTGAACTGATTATATTTCCCTTATCAGCGTAATTCTCAACGCGATCCAAAGAAGCCCTACTCAAGTTCCTCAAAGACAGTGTTAACGGACTGCTCCACGAAAAACAAGTGTAATTCTGTGAGATGAATTCACAGATGCCAAAGAAGTTTCTCAGAGAGCGTCTTTCAGATTTTTATTGGAGGATATTTCTTTTGGCCCCATAGTATTCAAAGGGATCCGAAATATCAGTTCTCAGATTCCTCACAAGCAGGGCTAGGCAACGTCCCCACGAAATAGAGGTGTAACTCAGTGGGTTGAATTCACACATCACAATGCCGTTTTTCAGAAAGCGTACTTCTTTTTTTAAGATGAGGTTATTTGTGGTCTCGGTTCGCCACCGTGTCTCGCATAGCATATTCTGCGGCAACTCTGTTAGCAAGCTTCTCAGTGAAAACAATGATGGAAATCTGTGGGCTGAATTCACCCACAACAAAGAAGTTTCTGAGAAGGCTTCTCTGCAGGTTTGTCGGAGGATACTTCCTTATCCACCATGGGATTGAACGAAATCCAAGACATCACTTCTGAGATCCCACAACATGAGTGCTAGCATACTCCCCCATGGAAGGGCGGTGTAACACTGTGAAATGAATTCACACATCACAAAGCAGTTTCTCAGAAAGCTTCATTCCGGTTTTTCTCAGAGGATATTTCCTTTATCCATCTACACTTCAAACCCTTCTGAAGTATCACTTCTCAGAATCCAAGGAAACAGTCCTGGGAAACAGCTCCAACAAAGAGTGGTGTAACTCTGAGAGATGAAGTCACACATCAGAAAGCAATTTCTCAGAAAGCTTCTTTCAGTTTTAATTCTGAGGATATTTCCATTGTCACCGTCAGCTGCATAGCGCTAAGAAGTATCCCATTGCAGACTTCAGGAAAACTGTGTTACCAAACTGATTAATGAATAGAAACTTGTAATTCTGTGAGTTGCATTCACACATCGCAATGCAGTTTGTCAGAAGGCTTCTTTCCATTTTTGATCGGAGGAGATTTAATTTTTCACCATAGCCCTCAATGAGCTCCGAAATATCACTTTGCAGAATCCACGAAAACAGTGTTAGCAATCCGTTCCAAAAAGGGAAGGGTGGAACTCTGTGTTATGAAGTCACACATCAGAAAGCAATCTCTCAGAAAGCTTCTCTCAAGTTATTACGTGAGGATAATTCCTTTTTCACTATGGGCCCCGATGTTCTCCAAAAGATCTCTTTGCAGATTCCACGAAAAGGGTGTTAGCAAACTGCTTCCTGAATTCTAAGGTGTAACTCTGTGAGATGAATTCAGAGATCAGAAATAAGTTTCTCAAAAAGCTTCTTTCATGTTTTGAACTGATGATATTTCCTTTATCAGCGTAGGCCTCAATGCAAACCAAAGAAACCCTTCTCAGGTTCCTTAAAGACAGTGTTAATGGCCTGCTCCATGAAACATAAGTGTAACTCTGTGAGATGAATTCACACATCACCAAGAAGTTTCTGTGAAAGCTTCTTTTCGTTTTCATCTGAGGATATTTCCTTTGTTACCGTAAGCTTCATTGCGCTAAGAACTATCCAATTGCAGAGTTCCAGAAAACTGTGTTAGCAAACTGATCACTGAAGAGAAACGTGTAACTCAGTGAGTTTCATTCACACATGGCAATGCAGTTTCTCAGAAGGCTTCTTTCCAGTTTTGATCTGAGGATCTTTCCTTTTTCTCCATAGCCCTCAATGAGCTCCCACATATCACTTTGCAGAATCCATGACAACGGTGTTAGCAAACTGTTCCAAGAAAGGAAGAGTGGAACTATGTGTGATGAAGTCACCCATCAGACAGCAATCTCTCAGAAAGCTTCTCGCTAGTTATCATGTGGGGATATTTCCTTTTTCACCATGGGCCCCTATGGGCTCACAAATATCACTTTGCAGAACCCACGACAACAGTGTTACCAAACTGTTCCAAGAAGGGAAGGGTGGAACTCTTTGTGATGAAGTCACATATCAGAAGGCAATCTCTCAGAAAGCTTCTCACTAGTTATTATCTGAGGATATTTCCTTTTCAACTTGGGCCCCTACGGGCTCTCAAATATCACTTTGCAGATTACACGAAAAGAGTGTTAGGAAAACTGCTTCCTGAGGTCTAAGATGTAACTCTGTGAGAAGAATTCACACATCACCAAGAAGATTCTAAGAAAGCTTCTTTCTAGTTTTCATCTGAGAATATTTCCTTTGTCACCATAAGCTTCATTGCGCTAAGAAGTATCCAATTGCAGATTTCCAGAAAACTGTTTTAGCAAACTGATCACTGAAGGGAAACGTGTAACTCTATGAGGTGCATTCACACATTGCTATGCAGTTTCTCAGAAGGCTTCTTTCCAGTTTTGATCTGAGGATATTTCCTTTTTCACCATGGGTCTCTATGGGCTCCGAAATATCACTTTGCGGATTCCACGAAAAGAGTGTTAGCAAACTGTTCCAAGAAGGGAAGGGTGGAACTCTGTGTGATGAAGTCACACATCAGAAAGCAATCTCTCAGAAATCTTCTCACTAGTTATTATGTGAGGATATTTCCTTTTTCACCATGGTCCCCAATTGGATCCAAAATATCACTTTGCAGATTCCACGAACAGAGTGTTAGCAAACTGCTTCCTGAGGACTAAGCTGTAACTCTCTGACATGAATCCACAGATCACAAAGAAGTTTCTCAGAAAGCTTCTTTCACGTTTTCAACTGATGATATTTCCGTTATCAGCGTAGGCCTCAGTGCGATCCAAAGAAGCCCTACTCAGTTTCCTCAAAGACATTGTTAATGGACTGCTCCATGAAACATAAGTGTAACTCTGTGAGATGAATTCACTCATCACGAAGAATTTATAAAGAAAGTTTATTCTAGTTTTCATCTGAGGATATTTCCTTTCTCACTGTGAGCTTCGTTTCACTAACAAGTATCCCATTGCAGATTTGCAGAAAACTGTGTTAGCAAGCTGATCACTGAAGAGACACTTGTAAATCTGTGAGTTGCATTCACTCATCGCAATGCAGATTCTCAGAAGGCTTCTTTCCAGTTTTGATCTGAGGATATTCCCTTTTTTCCCCGTAGCCCTCAATGAGCTCACAAATATCACTTAGTAGAATCCACGACAACAGTGTTAGGAAACTGTTCCAAGAAGGGAAGGGTGGAACTCTGTTTGATGAAGTCACACATCAGAAGGCAATCTCTCAGAAAGCTTCTCTCTAGGTATTATCTGAGGATAATTCCTTTTTCACCATGGGCCCCAACTAGATCCAAAATAGAACTTTGCAGATTCCACGAACGGAGTGTTAGCAACTGCTTCCTGAGGACTAAGCTGTTATTCTGTGAGATGAATTCACAGGTGAAAAAGAAGTTTCTCAGAATGCTTCTTTCCCTTTTTCAACTGATGATATTACCCTTTTCAGCGTAGGCCTCAATGTGATCCAAAGAAGCCCTTCTCAGTTTCCTCAAAAACAGTGTTAATGGACTGCTCCATGATACACAAGTGTAACTCTGTGAGATGAATTCACACATCACCAAGAAGTTTCAAAGAAAGCTTCTTTCTAGTTTTCATCTGAGGATTATTCCTTTGTCACCGTAAGCTTCGTTGCGCTAAGAAAAATCAAATTACACATTTCCAGAAACTTAGTTAGCAAACTGATCAATTAAGAGAAACGTGTAACTCTGTGAGTTGCAATCACCCATGGCAATGTAGTTTCTCAGAAGGCTTCTTTCCAGTTTTGATCTGAGGATATTTCCTTTTTGAGCATAGCACTCAATGAGCTCCCAAATATCACTTTGCAGAATCCACAACAACAGTGTTAGCAAAACTGTTCCACGAAGGTAAGGGTGGAACTCTGTGTGATGAAGTCACACAATAGAAAACAATATCTCAGAGGAGCTTCTCTCTACTTATTATGTGAGGATATTTCCTTTTTCATCACCTTGAGCCCATAGGGGCTCTCAAATATCACGTTGCAGAATCCACGACAACAGTGTTAGCAAACTCGTCCAAGAAGGGAAGGGTGGAACTCTGTGTGAGGAAATCAGACATCAGAAAGCAATGTCTCAGAAAGCTTCTCCTACTTATTATGGTGAGGATATTTTCTTTTCACCATGTCCCTCTATGGGTTGCATATATCACTTTGCAGATTCAAAAAAAAGTGATAGCAAACTGCCTCCTGAGGTCTAAGCTGTAACTCTCCGTGTGATGAATTCACAGATCAGAAAGAAGATTCTCAGAAAGCTTCTTCTCTCGTTTTGAACTGATGATATTTCCTTTATCAGCCTAGGCCTCAATGTGATGCCAAAGAAGCCCTTCTCATTTCCTCAAAGACCATGTGAATGGACTGCTCCATGAAACATAAGTGTAACTCTGTGAGATGAATTTATATATCACCAAGAAGTTTCTACGAAAGCTTCTTTCTTGTTTACATCTGAGGATATTTCCTTTGTCACCGAAATCTTCATTGGCTAAGAAGTATCCAATTGCAGATTTCCAGAAAACTGTGTTAGCAAACTGATCACTGAAGAGGAACGTGTAACTCTGTGATTTGCATTCACATATGGCCTTGCGGTTTCTCAGAAGGCTTCTTTCCAGTTTTGATCTGAGGATATTTCCTTTTTCACCATAGCCCTCAATGAGCTCCCAAATATCACTTTGCAGAATCCACGACAACAGTGTTTGCAAACTGTTCCAAGAAGGGAAGGGTGTAACTCTGTGTGATGAAGTCACACATCAGAAAGCAATCTCTCAGAAAGCTTCTCTGTAGTTATTAAGTGAGGATATTTCCTTTTTCAACATGGGCCCCTATGGGCTCCCAAATATCACTTTGTAGTTTCCATGAAAAGAGTGTTAGCAAACTGCTTCCTGAGGCCTAAGTTGTAAGTCTGCGAGATGAACTCACTGATCAGAAAGAAGTTTCTCAGAAAGCTTGTTTCACGTTTTGAACTGATGAAATTTCCCTTATCAGCGTAGGCCTCAAACGATCCAAAGAAGCCCTTCTCAGGATCCTCAAAGACAGTGTCAATGGACTGCTCCACGAAACATAAGTGTAACTCTGTGAGAAGAATTCACACATAACCAAGAAATATCTAAGAAAGCTTCTTTCGAGTTTTCATCTGAGGATATTTCCTTCATCATGGTAAGCTTCATTGTGCTAAGAAAAATCCCATTGCAGATTTCCAGAAAACTGTGTTAGCAACCTGATCACAGAAGAGAAACGTGTAACTCTGTTAGTTGCACTCACACATGGCAATGGAGTTTCTCGGAAGGATTCTGTCCAGTTTTGATCTGAGGATATTTCCTTTTTCACCATAGAACTGAATGAGCTCCCAAATATCACTTTGCAGCATCCACGACAACAGTGTTAGAAAACTGTTCCAAGAAGGGAGGCGTGGAACTCTGTGTGAAGAAGTCACACATCAGAAAGCAATCTCTCAGAAAGCTTCTCTGTAGTTATTATGTGAGGATATTTACTTTTTCACCGTGGGCCACTATGAGCTACCAAATATCACTTTGCAGATTCCACGAAAACAGTGTTAGTAAACTGCTTCCTGAGGTCTAAGGTGTAACTCTGTGAGATGAATTCACAGATGAGAAAGTAGTTGCTCAGAAACCTTCTTTCACGTTTTGAACTGATGATATTTCCTTATCAACGTAGGCCACAATGCGAACCAAAGAAGCCCTTCTCAGGTTCCTCAAAAACAGTGTTAATGGACTGCTCCACGAAACATAAGTGTAACTCTGTGAGATGAACTCATACATCACCAGGAATTTTCTAAGAAAGCTTCTTTCTAGTTTCCATCTGAGGATATTTCCTTTATCCCCGTAAGCTTCATTGCGCTAAGAAGTATCCAATTGCAGATTTCCAGAAATCTGTGTAAGCAAAATGATCACTGAAGAGAAACGTGTAACACTGTGAATTGCATTCACACATGCACTGCATTTCGTTAGAAGGCTTCTTCCCAGTTTTAATATGAGGATATTTAATTTTTCACCATAGTCCTCAATGAGCTCCAAATATCACTTTGCAGTATCCACGCCAACAGTGATAGAAAACTGTTCCAAGACGGGAAGGGTGGATCTCTGTGTGATGAAGTCACATATCAGAAAGCAATCTCTCAGAAAGCTTCTCTCTACTTTTTATGTGAGGATCCTTCCGTGTTCACCATGGTCCCCTATGGGCTCCCAAATATCACTTTGCAGAATCCACGACAACAGTGTTACCAAACTGTTCCAAGAAGGGAAGGGTGGAACTCTGTGTGATTAAGACACACATAAGAAAGCAATTTTTCACAAAGCTTCCCTCTAGTTATTATGTGAGGGTATTTCCT
>NC_044550.1:124527028-124608146 GCF_007565055.1 Rhinopithecus roxellana | reverse complement strand
ATACTTCATAGCGCAATGAACTTTACGGTGACAGAGGAATCATCCACAGATGAAACCTAGAAAGAAGCTTTCTTAGAAACTTCTTGGTGATGTGTGAATTCATCTCACAGAGTTACACTTATGTTTCGTGGAGCAGTCCATTAACACTGTCTTAGAGGAACCTGAGAAGGGCCTCCTTGGATCGCATTGAGGCCGACGCTGTTAAAGCAAATTTCATCCGTTCAACACGTGAAAGAAGCTTTCTGAGAAACTTCTTTCTGATCTGTGAGTTCATCTCACAGACTTATAATTTAGACTTCAGGAAGCAGTTTGCTAACACGTTTTTCTTGGAAAAAGAAAGTGATATTTGGGAACCCATAGGGACCCATGGTGAAAAAGGAAATATCCTCACATAATAACAACAGAGAAGCTTCTGAAGATTGCTTTCGATGTGTGACTTCATCACACAGAGTTCCACCCTTCCCTTCTTGGAACAGTTTGTAACACTGTTGTCGTGGATTCTGCAAAGGTATATTGTGGGAGCTCATTGAGGGCTCTGGTGAAAAAGGAGATATCCTCACCTAATAACTAAAGAGCACTTTCTGACAAACTGCACTGCCATGTGTGGAATGCAACTCACAGAGGTACACGTTTCTCTTCAGAGTGATCACTTTGTTAACACAGTTTTTCTGGAAATATGCAATTAGATACTTCATAGCGCAATGAACTTACGGTGACAAAGGAAACATCCACAGATGAAAACTAGATAGAAGCTTTCTTAGAAACTTCTTGGTGATGTGTGAATTAATCTCACATAGTTACACTTATTTTTCGTGGAGGCAGTCTATTAACACTGTCTTTGAGGAACCTGAGAAGAGGCTTCCTTGGATCGCTTTGAGGGCTACGCTTGATAAAGGAAATTTCATCCGTTCAAACGTGAAAGAACCTTTCTGAGAAACTTCTTTCTGATCTGTGAGTTCATCTCACAGACTTATAATTTCGACTTCAGGAAGCAGTTTGCTAACACTCTTTTTGTGGAAACTGGAAATTGATATTTGGGAGCACTTAGGGACGCATGGTGAAAAATGAAATATCCTCACATAATAACTACAGAGAAGCTTTTTGAGAGATTACTTTCTGATGTGTGACTTCATCACACAGAGTTCCACCCTTCCCTTCTTGGAACAGTTTGGTAACACTGTTGTCGTAGATTCTGCAAAGGTATATTTGGGAGCTCATTGAGGGCTCTAGTGAAAAAGGAAATATCCTCACATAATAACTAAAGAGCAGCTTTCTGAGAAACTACACTGTCATGGGTGAATGCAACTCACAGAGTTACACGTTTCTCTTCAGTGATCAGTTGTTAACACAGTTTTCTGAAAATCTGCAGTTAGATACTTCATAGCGCAATGAACCTTACGGTGACAAGGAAACATCCACAGATGAAAACTAGCAAGAAGCTTTCTTAGAAAATTCTTGGTGATTTGTGAATTCATCTCAAAGAGTTACACTTATGTTTCGTGGAACAGTCCATTAACACTGTCTTTGAGGAACCTGAGAAGGGCTTCCTTGCATCGCACTGAGGCCTACGCTGATAAAGGAAATTTCATCCGTTCAAAACGTGAAAGAAGCTTTCTGAGAAACTTCTTTCTGATCTGTGAGTTCATCTCACAGACTAATAATTTAGACTTCAGGAAGCAGTTTGCTAACACTTTTTTCGTGGAAACTGGAAAGTGATATTTGGGAGCCCATAGGGACAGATGGTGAAAAAGGAAATATCCTCACATAATAACTACAGAGAAGCTTTCTGAGAGATTGCTTTCTGATGTGTGACTTCATCACACAGAGTTCCACCTTTCCCTTCTTGGAACAGTTTGCTAACACTGTTGTCGTGGATTCTGAAAAGGTATATTTGGGAGCTCATTGAGGGCTCTGGTGAAAAAGGAAATGTCCTCACATAATAACTAAAGAGCAGCTTTCTGAGAAACTGCATTGCCATGTGTGAAGGCAACTCACAGAGGTACACGTTTCGCTTCAGTGATCAGTTTGTTAACACAGTTTCCTGGAAATCTGCAATTAGACACTTCATAGCGCAATGAACTTTAAGGTGACAGAGGAATCATCCACAGACGAAAACTAGAAAGAAGCTTTCTTAGAAACTTCTTGGTGATGTGTGAATTCATCTCACAGAGTTACACTTATTTTCGTGGAACAGTCCATTAACACTGTCTTTGAGGAAACTGAGAAGGGCTTCCTTGGATCGCATTGAGGCCGACGCTGATAAAGCAAATTTCATCTGTTCAAAACGTGAAAGAAGCTTTCTGAGAAACTTCTTTCTGATCTGTGATTTCATCTCTCTGACGTATAATTTAGATTTCCGGAAGCAGTTTGCTAACACTCTTTACGTGGAAACTGTAAAGTGATATTTGGGAGCCCATAGGGACCCATGGTGAAAAAGGAAATATCCTCACATAATAACTACAGAGATGCTTTCTGAGAGATTGCTTTCTGATGTGTGACTTAATCACACAGATTTCCACCATTCACTTCTTGGAACAGTTTGCTAACACTGTTGTCGTGGATTCTGCAAAGGTATATTTGGGAGCTCATTGAGGGCCCTGGTGAAAAAGGAAATATCCTCACATAATAACTAAAGAGCAGCTTTCTGAGAAACTGCACTGCCATGTGTGAATGCAACTCACAGAGTTACACGTTTCTCTTCAGTAATCAGTTTGGTAACACAGTTTTCTGGAAATCTGCAATTAGATACTTCATAGCGCAATGAAACTTACGGTGAAAAAGGAAACATCCACAGATGAAAACTAGAAGGAAGCTTTCTTAGACACTTCTTGGTGATGGGTGAATTCATCTCACAGAGTTACACTTATGTTTCGTGGAGCAGTCCATTAACACTGCCTTTGAGGAACCTGAGAAGGGCTTTCTGGATTGCATTGAGGTCTATGCTGATACGGGACATTTCATCCGTTCAAAACGTGAAAGAAGCTTTCTGAGAAACATCTTTCTGATCTGTGAGTTCATCTCACCGACTTATACTTTCGACTTCAGGACGCAGTTTGCTAACACTCTTTTCGTGGAAACTGGAAATTGATATTATGGAGCACTTAGGGACCCATGGTGAAATATGAAATATCCTCACATAATAACTACAGAGAAGCTTTCTGAGAGATTGCTTTCTGATGTGTGACTTCATCACACAGAGTTCCACCTTTCCCTTCTTGGAACAGTTTCCTAACACTGTTGTCGTGGATTCTGAAAAGGTATAATTGGGAGCTCATTGAGGGCTCTGCTGAAAAAGGAAATATCCTCACATAATAACTAAAGAGCAGCTTTCTGAGAAACTGCACTGCCATGTGTGAAGGCAACTCACAGAGGTACACGTTTTGCTTCAGTGATCAGTTTGTTAACACAGTTTTCTGAAAATCTGCAGTTAGATACTTCATAGCGCAATGAACCTTACGGTGACAAAGGAAACATCCACAGATGAAAACTAGCAAGAAGCTTTCTTAGAAAATTCTTGGTGATTTGTGAATTCATCTCAAAGAGTTACACTAATGTTTCGTGGAACAGTCCATTAACACTGTCTTTGAGGAACCTGAGAAGGGCTTCCTTGGATCGCACTGAGGCCTACGCTGATAAAGGAAATTTCATCCGTTCAAAACGTGAAAGAAGCTTTCTGAGAAACTTCTTTCTGATCTGTGAGTTCATCTCACAGACTAATAATTTAGACTTCAGGAAGCAGTTTGCTAACACTTTTTTCGTGGAAACTGGAAAGTGATATTTGGGAGCCCATAGGGACAGATGGTGAAAAAGGAAATATCCTCACATAATAACTACAGAGAAGCTTTCTGAGAGATTGCTTTCTGATGTGTGACTTCATCACACAGAGTTCCACCCTTCACTTCTTGGAACAGTTTGCTAACACTGTTGTCGTGGATTCTGAAAAGGTATATTTGGGAGCTCATTGAGGGCTCTGGTGAAAAAGGAAATATCCTCACATAATAACTAAAGAGCAGCTTTCTGAGAAACTGCATTGCCATGTGTGAAGGCAACTCACAGAGTACACTTTTCGCTTCAGTGATCAGTTTGTTAACACAGTTTCCTGGAAATCTGCAATTAGACACTTCATAGCGCAATGAACTTTACGGTGACAGAGGAATCATCCACAGACGAAAACTAGAAAGAAGCTTTCTTAGAAACTTCTTGGTGATGTGTGAATTCATCTCACAGAGTTACACTTATTTTTCTTGGAGCAGTCCATTAACACTGTCTTTGAGGAAACTGAGAAGGGCTTCCTTGGATCACATTGAGGCCGACGCTGATAAAGCAAATTTCATCTGTTCAAAACGTGAAAGAAGCTTTCTGAGAAACTTCTTTCTGATCTGTGAGTTCATCTCACAGACTTATAATTTAGACTTCAGGAAACAGTTTGCTAACACTCTTCTCGTGGAAACTGGAAAGTGATATTTGGGAGCCCTTAGGGACCTATGGTGGAAAAGGAAATATCCTCACATAATAACTACAGAGATGCTTTCTGAGACATTGCTTTCTGATGTGTGACATCATCACACAGAGTTCCAAACTTCCCTTCTTGGAACAGTTTGCTAACACTGTTGTCGGGGATTCCGCAAAGGTATATTGGGAGCTCATTGAGGGCTCTGGAGAAAAAGGAAACATCCTCACATAGTAACTAAAGAGCAGCTTTCTGAGAAACTTCTTTCTGATCTGTGATTTCATCTCTCTGACGTATAATTTAGATTTCCGGAAGCAGTTTGCTAACACTCTTTACGTGGAAACTGTAAAGTGATATTTGGGAGCCCATAGGGACCCATGGTGTAAAAGGAAATATCCTCACATAATAACTACAGAGATGCTTTCTGAGAGATTGCTTTCTGATGTGTGACTTAATCACACAGATTTCCACCATTCACTTCTTGGAACAGTTTGCTAACACTGTTGTCGTGGATACTGCAAAGGTATATTTGGGAGCTCATTGAGGGCCCTGGTGAAAAAGGAAATATCCTCACATAATAACTAAAGAGCAGCTTTCTGAGAAACTGCACTGCCATGTGTGAAGGCAACTCACAGAGTTACACGTTTCTCTTCAGTGATCAGTTTGGTAACACAGTTTTCTGGAAATCTGCAATTAGATACTTCATAGCGCAATGAACTTTACGGTGACAGAGGAAACATCCACAGATGAAAACTAGAAAGAAGCTTTCTTAGAAACTTCTTGGTTATGTGATAATTCATCTCACACAGTTACACTTATTTTTCGTGGAGCAGTCCAATAACACTGTCTTTGAGGAACCTGAGAAGGGCTTCCTTGGATCGCATTGAGGCCTACGCTGATAAAGGAAATTTCATCTGTTCAAAACGTGAAAGAAGCTTTCTGAGAAACTTCTTTCTGATCTGTGAGTTCATCTCACAGACTTATAATTTAGACTTCAGGAAACAGTTTGCTAACACTCTTTTCGTGGAAACTGGAAAGTGATATTTGGGAGCCCTTAGGGACCTATGGTGGAAAAGGAAATATCCTCACATAATAACTACAGAGATGCTTTCTGAGACATTGCTTTCTGATGTGTGACATCATCACACAGAGTTCCAAACTTCCCTTCTTGGAACAGTTTGCTAACACTGTTGTCGGGGATTCCGCAAAGGTATATTGGGAGCTCATTGAGGGCTCTGGAGAAAAAGGAAACATCCTCACATAATAACTAAAGAGCAGCTTTCTGAGAAACTACATTGCCATGTGTGAATGCAACTCACAGAGTTACACGTTTCTCGTCAGTGATCAGTTTGTTAACACAGTTTTCTGGAAATCTGCAATTAGATACTTCATAGCGCAATGAACCTTACGGTGACAAAGGAAACATCCACAGATGAAAACTAGCAAGAAGCTTTCTTAGAAACTTCTTGGTCATGTGTGAAATCATCTCACAGAGTTACACTTATTTTTCGTGGAGTAGTCTATTAACACTCTCTTTGAGGAACCTGAGAAGGGCTTCCTTGGATCGCATTGAGGCCTACGCTGATAAAGGAAATTTCATCTGTTCAAAACGTGAAAGAAGCTTTCTGAGAAACTTCTTTCTGATCTGTGAGTTCATCTCACAGACTTATAATTTAGACTTCAGGAAACAGTTTGCTAACACTCTTTTCGTGGAAACTGGAAAGTGATATTTGGGAGCCCTTAGGGACCTATGGTGGAAAAGGAAATATCCTCACATAATAACTACAGAGATGCTTTCTGAGACATTGCTTTCTGATGTGTGACTTCATCACACAGAGTTCCAAACTTCCCTTCTTGGAACAGTTTGCTAACACTGTTGTCGGGGATTCCGCAAAGGTATATTGGGAGCTCATTGAGGGCTCTGGAGAAAAAGGAAACATCCTCACATAGTAACTAAAGAGCAGCTTTCTGAGAAACTTCTTTCTGATCTGTGATTTCATCTCTCTGACGTATAATTTAGATTTCCGGAAGCAGTTTGCTAACACTCTTTACGTGGAAACTGTAAAGTGATATTTGGGAGCCCATAGGGACCCATGGTGTAAAAGGAAATATCCTCACATAATAACTACAGAGATGCTTTCTGAGAGATTGCTTTCTGATGTGTGACTTAATCACACAGATTTCCACCATTCACTTCTTGGAACAGTTTGCTAACACTGTTGTCGTGGATACTGCAAAGGTATATTTGGGAGCTCATTGAGGGCCCTGGTGAAAAAGGAAATATCCTCACATAATAACTAAAGAGCAGCTTTCTGAGAAACTGCACTGCCATGTGTGAAGGCAACTCACAGAGGTACACGTTTCGCTTCAGTGATCAGTTTGTTAACACATTTTTCTGGAAATCTGCAATTAGACACTTCATAGCGCAATCAACTTTACGGTGACAGAGGAATCATCCACAGATGAAAACTAGAAAGAAGCTTTCTTAGAAACTTCTTGGTGATGTGTGAATTCATCTCACAGAGTTACACTTATTTTTCGTGGAGCAGTCCATTAACACTGTCTTTGAGGAACCCGAGAAGGCCTTCCTTGGATCGTATTGAGGCCTACGCTGATAAAGGAAATTTCATCCGTTCAAAACGTGAAAGAAGCTTTCGGAGAAACTTCTTTCTGATCTGTGAGTTCATCTCACAGACTTATAATTTAGACTTCAGGAAGCAGTTTGCTAACACTCTTTTCGTGGAAACTGGAAATTCATATTTGGGAGCCCCCAGGTACCCATGGTGAGAAAGGAAATATCCTCACATAATAACTACAGAGAAGCTTTCTGTTAGATTGCTTTCTGAAGTGTGACTTCATCACACAGAGTTCCACCCTGCCCTTCTTGGAACAGTTTGCTAACACTGTTGTCGTGGATTCTAGAAAGGTATATTTGGGAGCTCATTGAGGGGTCTGGTGAAAAAGGAAATATCCTCACATAATTACTAAAGAGCTGCTTTGTGAAAAACTGCACTGCCATGTGTGAATGCAACTCACAGAGTTACATTTACTCTTCAGTGATCAGTTTGTTAACACAGTTTTCTGGAAATCTGCAATTAGATACTTCATAGCTCAATGAAACTTACGGTGACAGAGGAAACATCCACAGATGAAAACTAGAAAGAAGCTTTCGTAGAAACTTCTTGGTGATGTGTGAATTCATCTCACAGAGTTACACTTCTGTTACGTGGAGCAGTCCATTAACACTGTCTTTGAGGAACCTGAGAAGGGCTTCCTTGGATCGCATTGAGGCCTACGCTGATAAAGGAAATTTCATCCGTTCAAAACGTGAAAGAAGCTTTCTGAGAAACTTCTGTCTGATCTGTGAGTTCATCACACAGACTTATAATTTAGACTTCAGGAAGCAGTTTGCTAACACTCTTTTCGTGGAAACTGGAAAGTGATATTTGGGAGCCCATAGGGACCCATGGTGAAAACGGAAATATCCTCACATAATAACTTCAGAAATGCTTTCTGAGAGATTGCTTTGTGATGTGTGACTTAATCAAACAGAGTTCCACCCTTCACTTCTTGGAACAGTTTGGTAACACTGTTGTCGTGGATTCTGCAAAGGTATATTTGGGAGCTCATTGAGGGCCCTGGTGAAAAAGGAAATATCCTCACATAATAATTAAGAGCAGCTTTCTGAGAAACTGCACTGCCATGTGTGAATGCAACTCACAGAGTTACACGTTTCTCTTCAGTAATCAGTTTGTTAACACAGTTTTCTGGAAATCTGCAATTAGATACTTCATAGCGCAGTGAAATTTACGGTGACAGAGGAAACATCCACAGATGAAAACCAGAAAGAATCTTTCTTAGACACTTCTTGGTGATGTGTGAATTCATCTCACAAAGTTATTCTTATGTTTCGTGGAGCAGTCCATTAACAATGTCTTTGAGGAACCTGCTAAGGGCTTCCTGGGATCGCATTGAGGCCTACGCTGATAAAGGAAACTTCATCCGTTCAAAAGGTGAAAGAAGCTTTCAGAGAAACTCCTTTCTGATCTGTGAGTTCATCTCACAGACTTATAATTTAGACTTCAGGAAGCAGTTTGCTAACACTCTTTTCGTGGAAACTGGAAAGTGATATTTGGGAGCAGTTAGGGACCCATGGTGAAAAAGGAAATATCCTCACATAATAACTACAGAGATGCTTTCTGAGACATTGCTTTCTGATGTGTGACTTCATCACACAGAGTTCCAAACTTCCCTTCTTGGAACAGTTTGCTAACACTGTTGTCGTGGATTCCGCAAAGGTATATTTGGGAGCTCTTTGAGGGCTCTGGTGAAAAAGGAAACATCCTCACATAATAACTAAAGAGCAACTTTCTGAGAAACTGCATTGCCATGTGTGAATGCAACTCACAGAGTTACAGGTTACTCTTCAATGATCAGTTTGTTAACACAGTTTTCTGGAAATCTGCAATTAGATACTTCATAGCGCAATGAAACTTGCGGTGACAGAGGAAATATCCACAGATGAAAACTAGACAGAAGTTTTCTTAGACACTTCTTGGTGATGTGTGAATTCATCTCACAGAGTTACACTTATGTTTCGTGGAGCAGTTCATTAACACTGTCTTTGAGGAACCTGAGAAGATCTTCCTTGGATTGCTTTGAGGCCTACGATGATAAAGGAAATTTCATCCGTTCAAAACGTGAAAGAAGCTTTCTGAGAAACTTCTTTCTGATCTGTGAGTTCATCTCACAGACTTATAATTTAGACTTCAGGAAGCAGTTTGCTAACACTTTTTTCGTGGAAACTGGAAAGTGATATTTGGGAGCCCATAGGGACAGATAGTGAAAAAGGAAATATCCTCACATAATAACTACAGAGAAGCTTTCTGAGAGATTGCTTTCTGATGTGTGACTTCATCACACAGAGTTCCACCTTTCCCATCTTGGAACAGTTTGCTAACACTGTTGTCGTGGATTCTGAAAAGGTATATTTGGGAGCTCATTGAGGGCTTTGGTGAAAAAGGAAATATCCTCACATAATAACTAAACAGCAGCTTTCTGAGAAACTGCACTGCCATGTGTGAAGGAAACTCACAGAGGTACACGTTTCGCTTCAGTGATCAGTTTGTTAACACAGTTTTCTGGAAATCTGCAATTAGATACTTCATAGCGCAATGAACTTTACGGTGACAGAGGAAACATCCACAGATGAAAACTAGAAAGAAGCTTTCTTAGAAACTTTTAGGTGATGTGTGAATTCATCTCACAGAGTTACACTTATGTTTCGTGGAGCAGTCCATTATCACTGTCTTTGAGGAACCTGAGACGGGCTTCCTTGGATCGCATTGAGGCCTACGCTGATAAAGGGAATTTCATCCGTTCAAAACGTGAAAGAAGGTTTCTGAGAAACTTCTTTCTGATCTGTGAGTCCATCTCACAGAATTATAATTTAGACTTCAGGAAGCAGTTTGCTAACACTCTTTACGTGGAATCTGTAAAGTGATATTTGGGAGCCTATAGGGACCCATGGTGAAAAAGGAAATATCCTCACAGAATAACTACAGAGAAGCTTTCTGAGAGATTGCTTTGTGATGTGTGACTTCATCACACAGAGTTCCACAATTCCCTTCTTGGAACAGTTTGCTAACACTGTTGTCATGGACTCTGCAAAGGTATATTTGGGAGCTGATTGAGGGCTCTGGTGTAAAAGGAAATATCCTCATATAATAATTAAAGAACAGCTTTCTGAGAAACTGCACTGCCATGTGTGAATGCAACTCACAGAGGTACACGTTTCTCTTCAGTGATCAGTTTGTTAACACAGTTTTCTGGAAATCTGCAATTAGATACTTCATAGCGCAATGAACCTTACGGTGACAAAGGAAACATCCACAGATGAAAACTAGCAAAAAGCTTTCTTAGAAACTTCTTGGTGATGTGTGAATTCATCTCAAAGAGTTACACTTATGTTTCCTGGAACAGTCCATTAAGACTGTCTTTGAGGAAACTGAGAAGGGCTTCCTTGGATCGCATTGAGGCCTACGCTGATAAAGGAAATTTCATCCGTTCAAAACGTGAAAGAAGCTTTCTGAGAAACTTCTTTCTGATCTGTGAGTTCATCTCACAGACTTATAATTTAGACTTCAGGAAGCAGTTTGCCTACACTTTTTTCGTGGAAACTGGAAAGTGATATTTGGGAGCCCATAGGGACAGATGGTGAAAAAGGAAATATCCTCACATAATAACTACAGAGAAGCTTTCTGAGAGATTGCTTTCTGATGTGTGACTTCATCACACAGAGTTCCACCTTTCCCATCTTGGAACAGTTTGCTAACACTGTTGTCGTGGATTCTGAAAAGGTATATTTGGGAGCTCATTGAGGGCTCTGGTGAAAAAGGAAATATCCTCACATAATAACTAAAGAGCAGCTTTCTGAGAAACTGCACTGCCATGTGTGAATGCAACTCACAGAGGTACACGTTTCTCTTCAGTGATCAGTTTGTTAACACAGTTTTCTGGAAATCTGCAATTAGATACTTCATAGCGCAATGAACTTTACGGTGACAAAGGAAACATCCACAGATGAAAACTAGAAAGAAACTTTCTTAGAAACTTCTTGGTGATGTGAGAATTCATCTCACAGAGTTACACTTATTTTTCGTGGAGCAGTCCATTAACACTGTCTTTGAGGAACCTGAGAAGGGCTTCCTTGGATCGCATTGAGGCCTACGCTGATAAAGGAAATTTCATCCGTTCAAAACGTGAAAGAAGCTTTCTGAGAAACTTCTTTCTGATCTGTGAGTTCATCTCACAGACTTATAATTTAGACTTCAGGAAGCAGTTTGCTAACACTCTTTTCGTGGAAACTGGAAAGTGATATTTGGGAGCCCATAGGGACAGATGGTGAAAAAGGAAATATCCTCACATAATAACTACAGAGAAGCTTTCTGAGAGATTGCTTTCTGATGTGTGACTTCATCACACAGAGTTCCACCTTCCCTTCTTGGAACAGTTTGCTAACACTGTTGTCGTGGATTCTGAAAGGTATATTTGGGAGCTCATTGAGGGGCTCTGGTGAAAAAGGAAATATCCTCACATAATAACTAAAGAGCATGCTTTGTGAAAAACTGCACTGCCATGTGTGAATGCAACTCACAGAGTTACAGTTTACTCTTCAGTGATCAGTTTGTTAACACAGTTTTCTGGAAATCTGCAATTAGATACTTCATAGCGCAATGAAACTTACGGTGACAAAGGAAACATCCACAGATGAAAACTAGAAAGAAGCTTTCTTAGAAACTTCTTGGTGATGTGTGAATTCATCTCACAGAGTTACACTTATGTTTCGTGGAGCAGTCCATTAACACTGTCTTTGAGGAACCTGAGAAGGGCTTCCTTGGATCGCATTGAGGCCTACGCTGATAAAGGAAATTTCATCCGTTCAAAACGTGAAAGAAGCTTTCTGAGAAACTTCTTTCTGATCTGTGAGTTCATCTCACAGACTTATAATTTAGACTTCAGGAAGCAGTTTGCTAACACTCTTTTCGTGGAAACTGGAAAGTGATATTTGGGAGCCCTTAGGGACCCATGGTGAAAAAGGAAATATCCTCACATAATAACTACAGAGAAGCTTTCTGAGAGATTGCTTTCTGATGTGTGACTTCATCACACAGAGTTCCACCCTTCCCTTCTTGGAACAGTTTGCTAACACTGTTGTCGTGGATTCTGCAAAGGTATATTTGGGAGCTCATTGAGGGCTCTGGTGAAAAAGGAAATATCCTCACATAATAACTAAAGAGCAGCTTTCTGAGAAACTGCACTGCCATGTGTGAATGCAACTCACAGAGTTACACGTTTCTCTTCAGTGATCAGTTTGTTAACACAGTTTTCTGGAAATCTGCAATTAGATACTTCATAGCGCAATGAAACTTACGGTGACAAAGGAAACATCCACAGATGAAAACTAGAAAGAAGCTTTCTTAGAAACTTCTTGGTGATGTGTGAATTCATCTCACAGAGTTACACTTATGTTTCGTGGAGCAGTCCATTAACACTGTCTTTGAGGAACCTGAGAAGGGCTTCCTTGGATCGCATTGAGGCCTACGCTGATAAAGGAAATTTCATCCGTTCAAAACGTGAAAGAAGCTTTCTGAGAAACTTCTTTCTGATCTGTGAGTTCATCTCACAGACTTATAATTTAGACTTCAGGAAGCAGTTTGCTAACACTCTTTTCGTGGAAACTGGAAAGTGATATTTGGGAGCCCCTAGGGACCCATGGTGAAAAAGGAAATATCCTCACATAATAACTACAGAGAAGCTTTCTGAGAGATTGCTTTCTGATGTGTGACTTCATCACACAGAGTTCCACCCTTCCCTTCTTGGAACAGTTTGCTAACACTGTTGTCGTGGATTCTGCAAAGGTATATTTGGGAGCTCATTGAGGGCTCTGGTGAAAAAGGAAATATCCTCACATAATAACTAAAGAGCAGCTTTCTGAGAAACTGCACTGCCATGTGTGAATGCAACTCACAGAGTTACACGTTTCTCTTCAGTGATCAGTTTGTTAACACAGTTTTCTGGAAATCTGCAATTAGATACTTCATAGCGCAATGAACCTTACGGTGACAGAGGAAACATCCACAGATGAAAACTAGAAAGAAGCTTTCTTAGAAACTTCTTGGGGATGTGTGAATTCATCTCACAGAGTTACACTTATGTTTCGTGGAGCAGTCCATTAACACTGTCTTTGAGGAACCTGAGAAGGGCTTCCTTGGATCGCATTGAGGCCTACGCTGATAAAGGAAATTTCATCCGTTCAAAACGTGAAAGAAGCTTTCTGAGAAACTTCTTTCTGATCTGTGAGTTCATCTCACAGACTTATAATTTAGAATTCAGGAAGCAGTTTGCTAACACTCTTTTCGTGGAAACTGGAAAGTGATATTTGGGAGCCCATAGGGACCCATGGTGAAAAAGGAAATATCCTCACATAATAACTACAGAGAAGCTTTCTGAGAGATTGCTTTCTGATGTGTGACTTCATCACACAGAGTTCCACCCTTCCCTTCTTGGAACAGTTTGCTAACACTGTTGTCGTGGATTCTGAAAAGGTATATTTGGGAGCTCATTGAGGGCTCTGGTGAAAAAGGAAATATCCTCACATAATAACTAAAGAGCAGCTTTCTGAGAAACTGCACTGCCATGTGTGAATGCAACTCACAGAGTTACACGTTTCTCTTCAGTGATCAGTTTGTTAACACAGTTTTCTGGAAATCTGCAATTAGATACTTCATAGCGCAATGAAACTTACGGTGACAAAGGAAACATCCACAGATGAAAACTAGAAAGAAGCTTTCTTAGAAACTTCTTGGTGATGTGTGAATTCATCTCACAGAGTTACACTTATGTTTCGTGGAGCAGTCCATTAACACTGTCTTTGAGGAACCTGAGAAGGGCTTCCTTGGATCGCATTGAGGCCTACGCTGATAAAGGAAATTTCATCCGTTCAAAACGTGAAAGAAGCTTTCTGAGAAACTTCTTTCTGATCTGTGAGTTCATCTCACAGACTTATAATTTAGACTTCAGGAAGCAGTTTGCTAACACTCTTTTCGTGGAAACTGGAAAGTGATATTTGGGAGCCCATAGGGACCCATGGTGAAAAAGGAAATATCCTCACATAATAACTACAGAGAAGCTTTCTGAGAGATTGCTTTCTGATGTGTGACTTCATCACACAGAGTTCCACCCTTCCCTTCTTGGAACAGTTTGCTAACACTGTTGTCGTGGATTCTGCAAAGGTATATTTGGGAGCTCATTGAGGGCTCTGGTGAAAAAGGAAATATCCTCACATAATAACTAAAGAGCAGCTTTCTGAGAAACTGCACTGCCATGTGTGAATGCAACTCACAGAGTTACACGTTTCTCTTCAGTGATCAGTTTGTTAACACAGTTTTCTGGAAATCTGCAATTAGATACTTCATAGCGCAATGAAACTTACGGTGACAAAGGAAACATCCACAGATGAAAACTAGAAAGAAGCTTTCTTAGAAACTTCTTGGTGATGTGTGAATTCATCTCACAGAGTTACACTTATGTTTCGTGGAGCAGTCCATTAACACTGTCTTTGAGGAACCTGAGAAGGGCTTCCTTGGATCGCATTGAGGCCTACGCTGATAAAGGAAATTTCATCCGTTCAAAACGTGAAAGAAGCTTTCTGAGAAACTTCTTTCTGATCTGTGAGTTCATCTCACAGACTTATAATTTAGACTTCAGGAAGCAGTTTGCTAACACTCTTTTCGTGGAAACTGGAAAGTGATATTTGGGAGCCCATAGGGACCCATGGTGAAAAAGGAAATATCCTCACATAATAACTACAGAGAAGCTTTCTGAGAGATTGCTTTCTGATGTGTGACTTCATCACACAGAGTTCCACCCTTCCCTTCTTGGAACAGTTTGCTAACACTGTTGTCGTGGATTCTGCAAAGGTATATTTGGGAGCTCATTGAGGGCTCTGGTGAAAAAGGAAATATCCTCACATAATAACTAAAGAGCAGCTTTCTGAGAAACTGCACTGCCATGTGTGAATGCAACTCACAGAGTTACACGTTTCTCTTCAGTGATCAGTTTGTTAACACATTTTTCTGAAAATCTGCAATTAGATGCTTCATAGCGCAATGAACCTTACGGTGACAGAGGAAACATCCACAGATGAAAACTAGAAAGAAGGTTCCTTAGAAACTTCTTGGTGATGTGTGAATTCATCTCACAGAGTTACACTTATGTTTCGTGGAGCAGTCCATTAACACTGTTTTTGAGGAACCTGAGAAGGGCTTCCTTGGATCGCATTGAGGCCTACGCTGATAAAGGAAATTTCATCCGTTCAAAACGTGAAAGAAGCTTTCTGAGAAACTTCTTTCTGATCTGTGAGTTCATCTCACAGACTTATAATTTAGACTTCAGGAAGCAGTTTGCTAACACTCTTTTCGTGGAAACTAGAAAGTGATATTTGGGAGCCCATAGGGACAATGGTGAAAAAGGAAATATCCTCACATAATAAGTACAGAGAAGCTTTCTGAGAGATTGCTTTCTGATGTGTGACTTCATCACACAGAGTTCCACCCTTCCCTTCTTGGAACAGTTTGCAAACACTGTTGTCGTGGATTCTGCAAAGGTATATTTGGGAGCTCATTGAGGGCTCTGGTGAAAAAGGAAATATCCTCACATAATAACTAAAGAGCAGCTTTCTGAGAAACTGCACTGCCATGTGTGAATGCAACTCACAGAGTTACACGTTTCTCTTCAGTGATCAGTTTGTTAACACAGTTTTCTGGAAATCTGCAATTAGATACTTCATAGCGCAATGAACTTACGGTGACAAAGGAAACATCCACAGATGAAAACTAGAAAGAAGCTTTCTTAGAAACTTCTTGGTGATGTGTGAATTCATCTCACAGAGTTACACTTATGTTTCGTGGAGCAGTCCATTAACACTGTCTTTGAGGAACCTGAGAAGGGCTTCCTTGGATCGCATTGAGGCCTACGCTGATAAAGGAAATTTCATCCGTTCAAAACGTGAAAGAAGCTTTCTGAGAAACTTCTTTCTGATCTGTGAGTTCATCTCACAGACTTATAATTTACGACTTCAGGAAGCAGTTTGCTAACACTCTTTTCGTGGAAACTGGAAAGTGATATTTGGGAGCCCTAGGGACCCATGGTGAAAAAGGAAATATCCTCACATAATAACTACAGAGAATGCTTTCTGAGAGATTGCTTTCTGATGTGTGACTTCATCACACAGAGTTCCAACCTTCCCTTCTTGGAACAGTTTGCTAACACTGTTGTCGTGGATTCTGCAAAGGTATATTTGGGAGCTCATTGAGGGCTCTGGTGAAAAAGGAAATATCCTCACATAATAACTAAAGAGCAGCTTTCTGAGAAACTGCACTGCCATGTGTGAATGCAACTCACAGAGTTACACGTTTCTCTTCAGTGATCAGTTTGTTAACACAGTTTTCTGGAAATCTGCAATTAGATACTTCATAGCGCAATGAACCTTACGGTGACAAAGGAAACATCCACAGATGAAAACTAGAAAGAAGCTTTCTTAGAAACTTCTTGGTGATGTGTGAATTCATCTCACAGAGTTACACTTATGTTTCGTGGAGCAGTCCATTAACACTGTCTTTGAGGAACCTGAGAAGGGCTTCCTTGGATCGCATTGAGGCCTACGCTGATAAAGGAAATTTCATCCGTTCAAAACGTGAAAGAAGCTTTCTGAGAAACTTCTTTCTGATCTGTGAGTTCATCTCACAGACTTATAATTTAGACTTCAGGAAGCAGTTTGCTAACACTCTTTTCGTGGAAACTGGAAAGTGATATTTGGGAGCCCATAGGGACCCATGGTGAAAAAGGAAATATCCTCACATAATAACTACAGAGAAGCTTTCTGAGAGATTGCTTTCTGATGTGTGACTTCATCACACAGAGTTCCACCCTTCCCTTCTTGGAACAGTTTGCTAACACTGTTGTCGTGGATTCTGCAAAGGTATATTTGGGAGCTCATTGAGGGCTCTGGTGAAAAAGGAAATATCCTCACATAATAACTAAAGAGCAGCTTTCTGAGAAACTGCATTGCCATGTGTGAATGCAACTCACAGAGTTACACGTTTCTCTTCAGTGATCAGTTTGTTAACACAGTTTTCTGGAAATCTGCAATTAGATACTTCATAGCGCAATGAACCTTACGGTGACAAAGGAAACATCCACAGATGAAAACTAGAAAGAAGCTTTCTTAGAAACTTCTTGGTGATGTGTGAATTCATCTCACAGAGTTACACTTATGTTTCGTGGAGCAGTCCATTAACACTGTCTTTGAGGAACCTGAGAAGGGCTTCCTTGGATCGCATTGAGGCCTACGCTGATAAAGGAAATATCTTCCGTTCCAAACGTGAAAGAAGCTTTCTGAGAAACTTCTTTCTGATCTGTGAGTTCATCTCACAGACTTATAATTTAGACTTCAGGAAGCAGTTTGCTAACACTCTTTTCGTGGAAACTGGAAAGTGATATTTGGGAGCCCATAGGGACCCATGGTGAAAAAGGAAATATCCTCACATAATAACTACAGAGAAGCTTTCTGAGAGATTGCTTTCTGATGTGTGACTTCATCACACAGAGTTCCACCCTTCCCTTCTTGGAACAGTTTGCTAACACTGTTGTCGTGGATTCTGCAAAGGTATATTTGGGAGCTCATTGAGGGCTCTGGTGAAAAAGGAAATATCCTCACATAATAACTAAAGAGCAGCTTTCTGAGAAACTGCACTGCCATGTGTGAATGCAACTCACAGAGTTACACGTTTCTCTTCAGTGATCAGTTTGTTAACACAGTTTTCTGGAAATCTGCAATTAGATACTTCATAGCGCAATGAACCTTACGGTGACAAAGGAAACATCCACAGATGAAAACTAGAAAGAAGCTTTCTTAGAAACTTCTTGGTGATGTGTGAATTCATCTCACAGAGTTACACTTATGTTTCGTGGAGCAGTCCATTAACACTGTCTTTGAGGAACCTGAGAAGGGCTTCCTTGGATCGCATTGAGGCCTACGCTGATAAAGGAAATTTCATCCGTTCAAAACGTGAAAGAAGCTTTCTGAGAAACTTCTTTCTGATCTGTGAGTTCATCTCACAGACTTATAATTTAGACTTCAGGAAGCAGTTTGCTAACACTCTTTTCGTGGAAACTGGAAAGTGATATTTGGGAGCCCCTAGGGACCCATGGTGATAAAGGAAATATCCTCACATAATAACTACAGAGAAGCTTTCTGAGAGATTGCTTTCTGATGTGTGACTTCATCACACAGAGTTCCACCCTTCCCTTCTTGGAACAGTTTGCTAACACTGTTGTCGTGGATTCTGAAAAGGTATATTTGGGAGCTCATTGAGGGCTCTGGTGAAAAAGGAAATATCCTCACATAATAACTAAAGAGCAGCTTTCTGAGAAACTGCACTGCCATGTGTGAATGCAACTCACAGAGGTACACGTTTCTCTTCAGTGATCAGTTTGTTAACACAGTTTTCTGTTAATCTGCAATTAGATACTTCATAGCGCAATGAACTTTACGGTGACAGAGGAAACATCCACAGATGAAAACTAGAAAGAATCTTTCTTAGAAACTTCTTGGTGATGTGAGAATTCATCTCACAGAGTTACACTTATTTTTCGTGGAGCAGTCCATTAACACTGTCTTTGAGGAACCTGAGAAGGGCTTCCTTGGATCGCATTGAGGCCTACGCTGATAAAGGAAATTTCATCCGTTCAAAACGTGAAAGAAGCTTTCTGAGAAACTTCTTTCTGATCTGTGAGTTCATCTCACAGACTTATAATTTAGACTTCAGGAAGCAGTTTGCTAACACTCTTTTCGTGGAAACTGGAAAGTGATATTTGAGAGCCCACAGGGACCAATGGTGAAAAAGGAAACATCCTCACATAATAACTACAATGAAGCTTTCTGAGAGATTGCTTTCTGATGTGTGACTTCATCACACTGAGTTCCACCCTTCCCTTCTTGGAACAGTTTGCTAACACTGTTGTCGTGGATTCTGCAAAGGTATATTTGGGAGCTCATTGAGGGCTCTGGTGAAAAAGGAAATATCCTCACATAATAACTAAAGAGCAGCTTTCTGAGAAACTGCATTGCCATGTGTGAATGCAACTCACAGAGTTACACGTTTCTCTTCAGTGATCAGTTTGTTAACACAGTTTTCTGGAAATCTGCAATTAGATACTTCATAGCGCAATGAACCTTACGGTGACAAAGGAAACATCCACAGATGAAAACTAGAAAGAAGCTTTCTTAGAAACTTCTTGGTGATGTGTGAATTCATCTCACAGAGTTACACTTATTTTTCGTGGAGCATGTCCATTAACACTGTCTTGAGGAACCTGAGAAGGGCTTCCTTGGATCGCATTGAGGCCTACGCTGATAAAGGAAATTTCATCCGTTCAAAACGTGAAAGAAGCTTTCTGAGAAACTTCTTTCTGATCTGTGAGTTCATCTCACAGACTTATAATTTAGACTTCAGGAAGCAGTTTGCTAACACTCTTTTCGTGGAAACTGGAAATTGATATTTGGGAGCCCCCAGGTACCCATGGTGAAAAAGGCAATATCCTCACATAATAACTAAAGAGCTGCTTGTGAAAACTGCACTGCAATGTGTGATACAATCACAGAGTTACAGGTTACTCTTCACTGATCAGTTTGGTTAACACAGTTTTTCTGGAATCTGCAATTAGATACTTCATAGCCTCTATAACACTTACGGTGACAGAGGAAAACATCCACAGATGAAAACTAGAAAGAAGCTTTCTTAGAAACTTCTTGGTGATGTGTGAATTCATCTCACAGAGTTTACACTTATGTTATCGTGGAGCTAGTCATTAACACTGTCTTTGAGGAACCTGAGAAGGGCTTCCTTGCATCGCATTGAGGCCTACGCTGATAAAGGAAATTTCATCCATTGCAAACGTGAAAGAAGCTTTCTGAGAAACTTCTTTCTGATCTGTGAGTTCATCTCACAACCTTATAATTTAGACTTCTGGAAGCAGTTTGCTAACACTCTTTTCGTGGAAACTGGAAAGTTATATTTGGGAGCCCTTAGGGACCCATGGTGAGAAAGGAAATATCCTCACATAATAACTACAGAGAAGCTTTCTGAGAGATTGCTTTCTGATGTGTGACTTCATCACACCGAGTTCCACCCTTCCCTTCTTGGAACAGTTTGCTAACACTGTTGTCGTAGGATTCTGCAAAGGTATATTTAGGGAGCTCATTGAGGGCTCTGGTGAAAAAGGAAATATCCTCACATAATAACTAAAGAGCAGCTTTCTGAGAAACTGCACTGCCATGTGTGAATGCAACTCACAGAGTTACACGTTTCTCTTCAGTGATCAGTTTGTTAACACAGATTTCTGGAAATCTGCAATTAGATACTTCATAGCGCAATGAAACTTACGGTGACAAAGGAAACATCCACAGATGAAAACTAGAAAGAAGCTTTCTTAGAAACTTCTTGGTGATGTGTGAATTCATCACACAGAGTTACACTTATTTTTCGTGGAGCAGTCCGTTACCACTGTCTTTGAGGAACCTGAGAAGGGCTTCTTGGATCGCACTGGAGGCTACGGCTGATAAAGGAAATTTCATCCGTTCAAAACGAGAAAGAAGCTTTCTGAGAAACTTCTTTCTGATCTGTGAGTTCATCCCACAGAATTATAATTTAGACTTCAGGAAGCAGTTTGCTAACACTATTTTGTGGAAACTGGAAAGTGATATTTGGGAGCCCATAGGGACCCATGGTGATAAAGGAAATATCCTCACATAATAACTACAGAGAAGCTTTCTGAGAGATTGCTTTCTGATGTGTGACTTCATCACACAGAGTTCCACCCTTCTCTTCTTGGGACAGTTGGCTAACACTGTTGTCGTGGATTCTGCAAAGGTATATTTGGGAGCTCATTGAGGGCTCTGGTGAAAAAGGAAATATCCTCACATAATAACTAAAGAGTAGCTTTCTGAGAAACTGCACATGCCATGTGTGAATGCAACTCACAGAGTTACACGTTTCTCTTCAGTGATCAGTTTGTTAACACAGTTTTCTGGAAATCTGCAATTAGATACTTCATAGCGCAATGAAACTTACGGTGACAAAGGAAACATCCACAGATGAAAACTAGAAAGAAGCTTTCTTAGAAACTTCCTGGTGATGTGTGAATTCATCTCACAGAGTTACACTTATTTTTTGTGGAGCAGTCCATTAACACTGTCTTTGAGGAACCTGAGAAGGGCTTCTTTGATCGCTTAGAGGCCTACGCTGATAAAGGAAATTTCATCCGTTCAAAACTTGAAAGAAATTTTCTGAGAAACTTCCTTCTGATCTGTGACTTCATCTCACAGACTTATAATTTCGACTTCAGGAAGCAGTTTGCTAACACTCTTTTTGTGGAAACTGGAAAGTGATATTTGGGAGCCCATAGGGACCAATGGTGATAAAGGAAATATCCTCACATAATAACTACAGAGAAGCTTTCTGAGAGATTGCTTTCTGATGTGTGACTTCATCACACAGAGTTCCACCCTTCCCTTCTTGGAACAGTTTGCTAACACTGTTGTCGTGGATTCTGCAAAGGTATATTTGGGAGCTCATTGAGGGCTCTGGTGAAAAAGGAAATATCCTCACATAATAACTAAAGAGCAGCTTTCTGAGAAACTGCACTGCCATGTGTGAATGCAACTCACAGAGTTACACGTTTCTCTTCAGTGATCAGTTTGTTAACACAGTTTTCTGGAAATCTGCAATTAGATACTTCATAGCGCAATGAAACTTACGGTGACAAAGGAAACATCCACAGATGAAAACTAGAAAGAAGCTTTCTTAGAAACTTCTTGGTGATGTGTGAATTCATCTCACAGAGTTACACTTATTTTTCGTGGAGCAGTCCATTAACACTGTCTTTGAGGAACCTGAGAAGGGCTTCCTTGGATCGCATTGAGGCCTACGCTGATAAAGGAAATTTCATCCGTTCAAAACGTGAAAGAAGCTTTCTGAGAAACTTCTTTCTGATCTGTGAGTTCATCTCACAGACTTATAATTTAGACTTCAGGAAGCAGTTTGCTAACACTCTTTTCGTGGAAACTGGAAAGTGATATTTGGGAGCCCATAGGGACCCATGGTGATAAAGGAAATATCCTCACATAATAACTACAGAGAAGCTTTCTGAGAGATTGCTTTCTGATGTGTGACTTCATCACACAGAGTTCCACCCTTCCCTTCTTGGAACAGTTTGCTAACACTGTTGTCGTGGATTCTGCAAAGGTATATTTGGGAGCTCATTGAGGGCTCTGGTGAAAAAGGAAATATCCTCACATAATAACTAAAGAGCAGCTTTCTGAGAAACTGCACTGCCATGTGTGAATGCAACTCACAGAGTTACACGTTTCTCTTCAGTGATCAGTTTGTTAACACAGTTTTCTGGAAATCTGCAATTAGATACTTCATAGCGCAATGAAACTTACGGTGACAAAGGAAACATCCACAGATGAAAACTAGAAAGAAGCTTTCTTAGAAACTTCTTGGTGATGTGTGAATTCATCTCACAGAGTTACACTTATTTTTCGTGGAGCAGTCCATTAACACTGTCTTTGAGGAACCTGAGAAGGGCTTCTTTGATCGCTTAGAGGCCTACGCTGATAAAGGAAATTTCATCCGTTCAAAACTTGAAAGAAATTTTCTGAGAAACTTCCTTCTGATCTGTGACTTCATCTCACAGACTTATAATTTCGACTTCAGGAAGCAGTGTGCTAACACTCTTTTTGTGGAAACTGGAAAGTGATATTTGGGAGCCCATAGGGACCAATGGTGATAAAGGAAATATCCTCACATAATAACTACAGAGAAGCTTTCTGAGAGATTGCTTTCTGATGTGTGACTTCATCACACAGAGTTCCACCCTTCCCTTCTTGGAACAGTTTGCTAACACTGTTGTCGTGGATTCTGCAAAGGTATATTTGGGAGCTCATTGAGGGCTCTGGTGAAAAAGGAAATATCCTCACATAATAACTAAAGAGCAGCTTTCTGTGAAACTTCACTGCCATGTGTGAATGCAACTCACAGAGTTACACGTTTCTCTTCAGTGATCAGTTTGTTAACACAGTTTTCTGGAAATCTGCAATTAGATACTTCATAGCGCAATGAAACTTACGGTGACAAAGGAAACATCCACAGATGAAAACTAGAAAGAAGCTTTCTTAGAAACTTCTTGGTGATGTGTGAATTCATCTCACAGAGTTACACTTATGTTTCGTGGAGCAGTCCATTAACACTGTCTTTGAGGAACCTGAGAAGGGCTTCCTTGGATCGCATTGAGGCCTACGCTGATAAAGGAAATTTCATCCGTTCAAAACGTGAAAGAAGCTTTCTGAGAAACTTCTTTCTGATCTGTGAGTTCATCTCACAGACTTATAATTTAGACTTCAGGAAGCAGTTTGCTAACACTCTTTTCGTGGAAACTGGAAAGTGATATTTGGGAGCCCATAGGGACCCATGGTGAAAAAGGAAATATCCTCACATAATAACTACAGAGAAGCTTTCTGAGAGATTGCTTTCTGATGTGTGACTTCATCACACAGAGTTCCACCCTTCCCTTCTTGGAACAGTTTGCTAACACTGTTGTCGTGGATTCTGCAAAGGTATATTTGGGAGCTCATTGAGGGCTCTGGTGAAAAAGGAAATATCCTCACATAATAACTAAAGAGCAGCTTTCTGAGAAACTGCACTGCCATGTGTGAATGCAACTCACAGAGTTACACGTTTCTCTTCAGTGATCAGTTTGTTAACACAGTTTTCTGGAAATCTGCAATTAGATACTTCATAGCGCAATGAAACTTACGGTGACAAAGGAAACATCCACAGATGAAAACTAGAAAGAAGCTTTCTTAGAAAATTCTTGGTGATGTGTGAATTCATCTCACAGAGTTACACTTATGTTTCGTGGAGCAGTGCATTAACACTGTCTTTGAGGAACCTGAGAAGGGCTTCCTTGGATCGCATTGAGGCCTCGGCTGATAAAGGAAATTTCATCCGTTCAAAACGTGAAAGAAGCTTTCTGAGAAACTTCTTTCTGATCTGTGAGTTCATCTCACAGACTTATAATTTAGACTTGAGGAAGCAGTTTGCTAACACTCTTTTCGTGGAAACTGGAAAGTGATATTTGGGAGCCCGTGGGGACCCATGGTGAAAAAGGAAATATCCTCACATAATAACTACAGAGAAGCTTTCTGAGAGATTGCTTTCTGATGTGTGACTTCATCACACAGAGTTCCACCCTTCCCTTCTTGGAACAGTTTGCTAACACTGTTGTCGTGGATTCTGCAAAGATATATTTGGGAGCTCATTGAAGGCTCTGGTGAAAAAGGAAATATCCTCACATAATAACTAAAGAGCAGCTTTCTGAGAAACTGCACTGCCATGTGTGAATGCAACTCACAGAGTTACACGTTTCTCTTCAGTGATCAGTTTGTTAACACAGTTTTCTGGAAATCTGCAATTAGATACTTCATAGCGCAATGAAACTTACGGTGAGAAAGGAAACATCCACAGATGAAAACTAGAAAGAAGCTTTCTTAGAAACTTCTTGGTGATGTGTGAATTCATCTCACAGAGTTACACTTATGTTTCGTGGAGCAGTCCATTAACACTGTCTTTGAGGAACCTGAGAAGGGCTTCCTTGGATCGCATTGAGGCCTCGGCTGATAAAGGAAATTTCATCCGTTCAAAACGTGAAAGAAGCTTTCTGAGAAACTTCTTTCTGATCTGTGAGTTCATCTCACAGACTTATAATTTAGACTTCAGGAAGCAGTTTGCTAACACTCTTTTCGTGGAAACTGGAAAGTGATATTTGGGAGCCCGTGGGGACCCATGGTGAAAAAGGAAATATCCTCACATAATAACTACAGAGAAGCTTTCTGAGAGATTGCTTTCTGATGTGTGACTTCATCACACAGAGTTCCACCCTTCCCTTCTTGGAACAGTTTGCTAACACTGTTGTCGTGGATTCTGCAAAGATATATTTGGGAGCTCATTGAAGGCTCTGGTGAAAAAGGAAATATCCTCACATAATAACTAAAGAGCAGCTTTCTGAGAAACTGCACTGCCATGTGTGAACGCAACTCACAGAATTACACGTTTCTCTTCAGAGATCAGTTTGTTAACACAGTTTTCTGGAAATCTGCAATTAGATACTTCATAGCGCAATGAAACTTACGGTGACAAAGGAAACATCCACAGATGAAAACTAGAAAGAAGCTTTCTTAGAAACTTCTTGGTGATGTGTGAATTCATCTCACAGAGTTACACTTATGTTTCGTGGAGCAGTCCATTAACACTGTCTTTGAGGAACCTGAGAAGGGCTTCCTTGGATCGCATTGAGGCCTACGCTGATAAAGGAAATTTCATCCGTTCAAAACGTGAAAGAAGCTTTCTGAGAAACTTCTTTCTGATCTGTGAGTTCATCTCACAGACTTATAATTTCGACTTCAGGAAGCAGTTTGCTAACACTCTTTTCGTGGAAACTGGAAAGTGATATTTGGGAGCCCATAGGGACCCATGGTGATAAAGGAAATATCCTCACATAATAACTACAGAGAAGCTTTCTGAGAGATTGCTTTCTGATGTGTGACTTCATCACACAGAGTTCCACCCTTCCCTTCTTGGAACAGTTTGCTAACACTGTTGTCGTGGATTCTGCAAAGGTATATTTGGGAGCTCATTGAGGGCTCTGGTGAAAAAGGAAATATCCTCACATAATAACTAAAGAGCAGCTTTCTGAGAAACTGCACTGCCATGTGTGAATGCAACTCACAGAGTTACACGTTTCTCTTCAGTGATCAGTTTGTTAACACAGTTTTCTGGAAATCTGCAATTAGATACTTCATAGCGCAATGAAACTTACGGTGACAAAGGAAACATCCACAGATGAAAACTAGAAAGAAGCTTTCTTAGAAACTTCTTGGTGATGTGTGAATTCATCTCACAGAGTTACACTTATGTTTCGTGGAGCAGTCCATTAACACTGTCTTTGAGGAACCTGAGAAGGGCTTCCTTGGATCGCATTGAGGCCTACGCTGATAAAGGAAATTTCATCCGTTCAAAACGTGAAAGAAGCTTTCTGAGAAACTTCTTTCTGATCTGTGAGTTCATCTCACAGACTTATAATTTCGACTTCAGGAAGCAGTTTGCTAACACTCTTTTCGTGGAAACTGGAAAGTGATATTTGGGAGCCCATAGGGACCCATGGTGATAAAGGAAATATCCTCACATAATAACTACAGAGAAGCTTTCTGAGAGATTGCTTTCTGATGTGTGACTTCATCACACAGAGTTCCACCCTTCCCTTCTTGGAACAGTTTGCTAACACTGTTGTCGTGGATTCTGCAAAGGTATATTTGGGAGCTCATTGAGGGCTCTGGTGAAAAAGGAAATATCCTCACATAATAACTAAAGAGCAGCTTTCTGAGAAACTGCACTGCCATGTGTGAATGCAACTCACAGAGTTACACGTTTCTCTTCAGTGATCAGTTTGTTAACACAGTTTTCTGGAAATCTGCAATTAGATACTTCATAGCGCAATGAAACTTACGGTGACAAAGGAAACATCCACAGATGAAAACTAGAAAGAAGCTTTCTTAGAAACTTCTTGGTGATGTGTGAATTCATCTCACAGAGTTACACTTATGTTTCGTGGAGCAGTCCATTAACACTGTCTTTGAGGAACCTGAGAAGGGCTTCCTTGGATCGCATTGAGGCCTACGCTGATAAAGGAAATTTCATCCGTTCAAAACGTGAAAGAAGCTTTCTGAGAAACTTCTTTCTGATCTGTGAGTTCATCTCACAGACTTATAATTTAGACTTCAGGAAGCAGTTTGCTAACACTCTTTTCGTGGAAACTGGAAAGTGATATTTGGGAGCCCCTAGGGACCCATGGTGAAAAAGGAAATATCCTCACATAATAACTACAGAGAAGCTTTCTGAGAGATTGCTTTCTGATGTGTGACTTCATCACACAGAGTTCCACCCTTCCCTTCTTGGAACAGTTTGCTAACACTGTTGTCGTGGATTCTGAAAAGGTATATTTGGGAGCTCATTGAGGGCTCTGGTGAAAAAGGAAATATCCTCACATAATAACTAAAGAGCAGCTTTCTGAGAAACTGCACTGCCATGTGTGAATGCAACTCACAGAGTTACACGTTTCTCTTCAGTGATCAGTTTGTTAACACAGTTTTCTGGAAATCTGCAATTAGATACTTCATAGCGCAATGAAACTTACGGTGACAAAGGAAACATCCACAGATGAAAACTAGAAAGAAGCTTTCTTAGAAACTTCTTGGTGATGTGTGAATTCATCTCACAGAGTTACACTTATGTTTCGTGGAGCAGTCCATTAACACTGTCTTTGAGGAACCTGAGAAGGGCTTCCTTGGATCGCATTGAGGCCTACGCTGATAAAGGAAATTTCATCCGTTCAAAACGTGAAAGAAGCTTTCTGAGAAACTTCTTTCTGATCTGTGAGTTCATCTCACAGACTTATAATTTAGACTTCAGGAAGCAGTTTGCTAACACTCTTTTCGTGGAAACTGGAAAGTGATATTTGGGAGCCCCTAGGGACCCATGGTGAAAAAGGAAATATCCTCACATAATAACTACAGAGAAGCTTTCTGAGAGATTGCTTTCTGATGTGTGACTTCATCACACAGAGTTCCACCCTTCCCTTCTTGGAACAGTTTGCTAACACTGTTGTCGTGGATTCTGCAAAGGTATATTTGGGAGCTCATTGAGGGCTCTGGTGAAAAAGGAAATATCCTCACATAATAACTAAAGAGCAGCTTTCTGAGAAACTGCACTGCCATGTGTGAATGCAACTCACAGAGTTACACGTTTCTCTTCAGTGATCAGTTTGTTAACACAGTTTTCTGGAAATCTGCAATTAGATACTTCATAGAGCAATGAAACTTACGGTGACAAAGGAAGCATCCACAGATGAAAACTAGAAAGAAGCTTTCTTAGAAACTTCTTGGTGATGTGTGAATTCATCTCACAGAGTTACACTTATGTTTCGTGGAGCAGTCCATTAACACTGTCTTTGAGGAACCTGAGAAGGGCTTCCTTGGATCGCATTGAGGCCTCCGCTGATAAAGGAAATTTCATCCGTTCAAAACGTGAAAGAAACTTTCTGAGAAACTACATTCTGATCTGTGAGTTCATCTCACAGACTTATAATTTAGATTTCAGGAAGCAGTTTGGTAACAGTCTTTTCGTGGAAACTGGAAAGTGATATTTGTGAGCCCCTAGGGATCCATGGTGAAAAAGGAAATATCCTCACATAATAACTACAGAGAAGCTTTCTGAGAGATTGCTTTCTGATGTGTGACTTCATCACACAGAGTTCCACCTTTCCCTTCTTGGAACAGATTGCTAACACTGTTGTCGTGGATTCTGCAAAGGTATATTTGGGAGCTCATTGATGGCTCTGGTGAAAAGGGAAGTATCCTCACATAATAACTAAAGAGTAGGTTTCTGAGAAACTGCATTGCCATGTGTGAATGCAACTCACAGAGTTACACGTTTCTCTTCAGTGATCAGTTTGTTAACACAGTTTTCTGGAAATCTGCAATTAGATACTTCATAGCGCAATGAAACTTACGGTGACAAAGGAAACATCCACAGATGAAAACTAGAAAGAAGCTTTCTTAGAAACTTCTTGGTGATGTGTGAATTCATCTCACAGAGTTACACTTATGTTTCGTGGAGCAGTCCATTAACACTGTCTTTGAGGAACCTGAGAAGGGCTTCCTTGGATCGCATTGAGGCCTACGCTGATAAAGGAAATTTCATCCGTTCAAAACGTGAAAGAAGCTTTCTGAGAAACTTCTTTCTGATCTGTGAGTTCATCTCACAGACTTATAATTTAGACTTCAGGAAGCAGTTTGCTAACACTCTTTTCGTGGAAACTGGAAAGTGATATTTGGGAGCCCATAGGGACCCATGGTGAAAAAGGAAATATCCTCACATAATAACTACAGAGAAGCTTTCTGAGAGATTGCTTTCTGATGTGTGACTTCATCACACAGAGTTCCACCCTTCCCTTCTTGGAACAGTTTGCTAACACTGTTGTCGTGGATTCTGCAAAGGTATATTTGGGAGCTCATTGAGGGCTCTGGTGAAAAAGGAAATATCCTCACATAATAACTAAAGAGCAGCTTTCTGAGAAACTGCACTGCCATGTGTGAATGCAACTCACAGAGTTACACGTTTCTCTTCAGTGATCAGTTTGTTAACACAGTTTTCTGGAAATCTGCAATTAGATACTTCATAGCGCAATGAAACTTACGGTGACAAAGGAAACATCCACAGATGAAAACTAGAAAGAAGCTTTCTTAGAAACTTCTTGGTGATGTGTGAATTCATCTCACAGAGTTACACTTATGTTTCGTGGAGCAGTCCATTAACACTGTCTTTGAGGAACCTGAGAAGGGCTTCCTTGGATCGCATTGAGGCCTACGCTGATAAAGGAAATTTCATCCGTTCAAAACGTGAAAGAAGCTTTCTGAGAAACTTCTTTCTGATCTGTGAGTTCATCTCACAGACTTATAATTTCGACTTCAGGAAGCAGTTTGCTAACACTCTTTTCGTGGAAACTGGAAAGTGATATTTGGGAGCCCATAGGGACCCATGGTGAAAAAGGAAATATCCTCACATAATAACTACAGAGAAGCTTTCTGAGAGATTGCTTTCTGATGTGTGACTTCATCACACAGAGTTCCACCCTTCCCTTCTTGGAACAGTTTGCTAACACTGTTGTCGTGGATTCTGCAAAGGTATATTTGGGAGCTCATTGAGGGCTCTGGTGAAAAAGGAAATATCCTCACATAATAACTAAAGAGCAGCTTTCTGAGAAACTGCACTGCCATGTGTGAATGCAACTCACAGAGTTACACGTTTCTCTTCAGTGATCAGTTTGTTAACACAGTTTTCTGGAAATCTGCAATTAGATACTTCATAGCGCAATGAAACTTACGGTGACAAAGGAAACATCCACAGATGAAAACTAGAAAGAAGCTTTCTTAGAAACTTCTTGGTGATGTGTGAATTCATCTCACAGAGTTACACTTATGTTTCGTGGAGCAGTCCATTAACACTGTCTTTGAGGAACCTGAGAAGGGCTTCCTTGGATCGCATTGAGGCCTACGCTGATAAAGGAAATTTCATCCGTTCAAAACGTGAAAGAAGCTTTCTGAGAAACTTCTTTCTGATCTGTGAGTTCATCTCACAGACTTATAATTTAGACTTCAGGAAGCAGTTTGCTAACACTCTTTTCGTGGAAACTGGAAAGTGATATTTGTGAGCCCCTAGGGATCCATGGTGAAAAAGGAAATATCCTCACATAATAACTACAGAGAAGCTTTCTGAGAGATTGCTTTCTGATGTGTGACTTCATCACACAGAGTTCCACCCTTCCCTTCTTGGAACAGATTGCTAACACTGTTGTCGTGGATTCTGCAAAGGTATATTTGGGAGCTCATTGAGGGCTCTGGTGAAAAAGGAAATATCCTCACATAATAACTAAAGAGCAGCTTTCTGAGAAACTGCACTGCCATGTGTGAATGCAACTCACAGAGTTACACGTTTCTCTTCAGTGATCAGTTTGTTAACACAGTTTTCTGGAAATCTGCAATTAGATACTTCATAGCGCAATGAAACTTACGGTGACAAAGGAAACATCCACAGATGAAAACTAGAAAGAAGCTTTCTTAGAAACTTCTTGGTGATGTGTGAATTCATCTCACAGAGTTACACTTATGTTTCGTGGAGCAGTCCATTAACACTGTCTTTGAGGAACCTGAGAAGGGCTTCCTTGGATCGCATTGAGGCCTCCGCTGATAAAGGAAATTTCATTCGTTCAAAACGTGAAAGAAGCTTTCTGAGAAACTTCTTTCTGATCTGTGAGTTCATCTCACAGACTTATAATTTCGACTTCAGGAAGCAGTTTGCTAACACTCTTTTCGTGGAAACTGGAAAGTGATATTTGGGAGCCCATAGGGACCCATGGTGATAAAGGAAATATCCTCACATAATAACTACAGAGAAGCTTTCTGAGAGATTGCTTTCTGATGTGTGACTTCATCACACAGAGTTCCACCCTTCCCTTCTTGGAACAGTTTGCTAACACTGTTGTCGTGGATTCTGCAAAGGTATATTTGGGAGCTCATTGAGGGCTCTGGTGAAAAAGGAAATATCCTCACATAATAACTAAAGAGCAGCTTTCTGAGAAACTGCACTGCCATGTGTGAATGCAACTCACAGAGTTACACGTTTCTCTTCAGTGATCAGTTTGTTAACACAGTTTTCTGGAAATCTGCAATTAGATACTTCATAGCGCAATGAAGCTTACGGTGAGAAAGGAAACATCCACAGATGAAAACTAGAAAGAAGCTTTCTTAGACACTTCTTGGTGATGTGTGAATTCATCTCACAGAGTTACACTTATGTTTCGTGGAGCAGTCCATTAACACTGTCTTTGAGGAACCTGAGAAGGGCTTCCTGGATCGCATTGAGGCCTACGCTGATAAAGGAAATTTCATCCGTTCAAAACGTGAAAGAAGCTTTCTGAGAAACTTCTTTCTGATCTGTGAGTTCATCTCACAGACTTATAATTTAGACTTCAGGAAGCAGTTTGCTAGCACTCTTTTCGTGGAAACTGGAAAGTGATATTTGGGAGCCCATAGGGACCCATGGTGATAAAGGAAATATCCTCACATAATAACTACAGAGAAGCTTTCTGAGAGATTGCTTTCTGATGTGTGACTTCATCACACAGAGTTCCACCCTTCCCTTCTTGGAACAGTTTGCTAACACTGTTGTCGTGGATTCTGCAAAGGTATATTTGGGAGCTCATTGAGGGCTCTGGTGAAAAAGGAAATATCCTCACATAATAACTAAAGAGCAGCTTTCTGAGAAACTGCACTGCCATGTGTGAATGCAACTCACAGAGTTACACGTTTCTCTTCAGTGATCAGTTTGTTAACACAGTTTTCTGGAAATCTGCAATTAGATACTTCATAGCGCAATGAAACTTACGGTGACAAAGGAAACATCCACAGATGAAAACTAGAAAGAAGCTTTCTTAGAAACTTCTTGGTGATGTGTGAATTCATCTCACAGAGTTACACTTATGTTTCGTGGAGCAGTCCATTAACACTGTCTTTGAGGAACCTGAGAAGGGCTTCCTTGGATCGCATTGAGGCCTACGCTGATAAAGGAAATTTCATCCGTTCAAAACGTGAAAGAAGCTTTCTGAGAAACTTCTTTCTGATCTGTGAGTTCATCTCACAGACTTATAATTTAGACTTCAGGAAGCAGTTTGCTAACACTCTTTTCGTGGAAACTGGAAAGTGATATTTGGGAGCCCATAGGGACCCATGGTGAAAAAGGAAATATCCTCACATAATAACTACAGAGAAGCTTTCTGAGAGATTGCTTTCTGATGTGTGACTTCATCACACAGAGTTCCACCCTTCCCTTCTTGGAACAGTTTGCTAACACTGTTGTCGTGGATTCTGCAAAGGTATATTTGGGAGCTCATTGAGGGCTCTGGTGAAAAAGGAAATATCCTCACATAATAACTAAAGAGCAGCTTTCTGAGAAACTGCACTGCCATGTGTGAATGCAACTCACAGAGTTACACGTTTCTCTTCAGTGATCAGTTTGTTAACACAGTTTTCTGGAAATCTGCAATTAGATACTTCATAGCGCAATGAAACTTACGGTGACAAAGGAAACATCCACAGATGAAAACTAGAAAGAAGCTTTCTTAGAAACTTCTTGGTGATGTGTGAATTCATCTCACAGAGTTACACTTATGTTTCGTGGAGCAGTCCATTAACACTGTCTTTGAGGAACCTGAGAAGGGCTTCCTTGGATCGCATTGAGGCCTACGCTGATAAAGGAAATTTCATCCGTTCAAAACGTGAAAGAAGCTTTCTGAGAAACTTCTTTCTGATCTGTGAGTTCATCTCACAGACTTATAATTTAGACTTCAGGAAGCAGTTTGCTAACACTCTTTTCGTGGAAACTGGAAAGTGATATTTGGGAGCCCCTAGGGACCCATGGTGAAAAAGGAAATATCCTCACATAATAACTACAGAGAAGCTTTCTGAGAGATTGCTTTCTGATGTGTGACTTCATCACACAGAGTTCCACCCTTCCCTTCTTGGAACAGTTTGCTAACACTGTTGTCGTGGATTCTGCAAAGGTATATTTGGGAGCTCATTGAGGGCTCTGGTGAAAAGGAAATATCCTCACATAATAACTAAAGAGCAGCTTTCTGAGAAACTGCACTGCCATGTGTGAATGTAAGTCACAGAGTTACACGTTTCTCTTCAGTGATCAGTTTGTTAACACAGTTTTCTGGAAATCTGCAATTAGATACTTCATAGCGCAATGAAACTTACGGTGACAAAGGAAGCATCCACAGATGAAAACTAGAAAGAAGCTTTCTTAGAAACTTCTTGGTGATGTGTGAATTCATCTCACAGAGTTACACTTATGTATCGTGGAGCAGTCCATTAACACTGTCTTTGAGGAACCTGAGAAGGGCTTCCTTGGATCGCATTGAGGCCTACGCTGATAAAGGAAATTTCATCCGTTCAAAACGTGAAAGAAGCTTTCTGAGAAACTTCTTTCTGATCTGTGAGTTCATCTCACAGACTTATAATTTAGACTTCAGGAAGCAGTTTGCTAACACTCTTTTCGTGGAAACTGGAAAGTGATATTTGGGAGCCCTTAGGGACCCATGGTGAAAAAGGAAATATCCTCACATAATAACTACAGAGAAGCTTTCTGAGAGATTGCTTTCTGATGTGTGACTTCATCACACAGAGTTCCACCCTTCCCTTCTTGGAACAGTTTGCTAACACTGTTGTCGTGGATTCTGCAAAGGTATATTTGGGAGCTCATTGAGGGCTCTGGTGAAAAAGGAAATATCCTCACATAATAACTAAAGAGCAGCTTTCTGAGAAACTGCACTGCCATGTGTGAATGCAACTCACAGAGTTACACGTTTCTCTTCAGTGATCAGTTTGTTAACACAGTTTTCTGGAAATCTGCAATTAGATATTTCATAGCGCAATGAAACTTACGGTGACAAAGGAAGCATCCACAGATGAAAACTAGAAAGAAGCTTTCTTAGAAACTTCTTGGTGATGTGTGAATTCATCTCACAGAGTTACACTTATGTATCGTGGAGCAGTCCATTAACACTGTCTTTGAGAAACCTGAGAATGGCTTCCTTGGATCACACTGAGGCCTACGCTGATAAGGGAAATTCCATCCGTTCAAAACGTGAAAGAAGCTTCCTGAGAAACTTCTTTCTGATCTGTGAGTGCATCTCACAGACTTCTAATTTAGACTTCAGGAAGCAGTTTGCTAACACTCTTTTCGTGGAAACTGGAAAGTGATATTTGGGAGCCCCTAGGGACCCATGGTGAAAAAGGAAATAGCCTCACATAATAACTACAGAGAAGCTTTCTGAGAGATTGCTTCCTGATGTGTGACTTTATCACACAGAGTTCCACCCTTCCCTTCTTGGAACAGTTTGCTAACACTGTTGTCGTGGATTCTGCAAAGGTATATTTGGGAGCTCATTGAGGGCTCTGGTGAAAAAGGAAATATCCTCACATAATAACTAAAGAGCAGCTTTCTGAGAAACTGCACTGCCATGTGTGAATGCAACTCACAGAGTTACACGTTTCTCTTCAGTGATCAGTTTGTTAACACAGTTTTCTGGAAATCTGCAATTAGATACTTCATAGCGCAATGAAACTTACGGTGACAAAGGAAACATCCACAGATGAAAACTAGAAAGAAGCTTTCTTAGAAACTTCTTGGTGATGTGTGAATTCATCTCACAGAGTTACACTTATGTTTCGTGGAGCAGTCCATTAACACTGTCTTTGAGGAACCTGAGAAGGGCTTCCTTGGATCGCATTGAGGCCTACGCTGATAAAGGAAATTTCATCCGTTCAAAACGTGAAAGAAGCTTTCTGAGAAACTTCTTTCTGATCTGTGAGTTCATCTCACAGACTTATAATTTCGACTTCAGGAAGCAGTTTGCTAACACTCTTTTCGTGGAAACTGGAAAGTGATATTTGGGAGCCCATAGGGACCCATGGTGAAAAAGGAAATATCCTCACATAATAACTACAGAGAAGCTTTCTGAGAGATTGCTTTCTGATGTGTGACTTCATCACACAGAGTTCCACCCTTCCCTTCTTGGAACAGTTTGCTAACACTGTTGTCGTGGATTCTGCAAAGGTATATTTGGGAGCTCATTGAGGGCTCTGGTGAAAAAGGAAATATCCTCACATAATAACTAAAGAGCAGCTTTCTGAGAAACTGCACTGCCATGTGTGAATGCAACTCACAGAGTTACACGTTTCTCTTCAGTGATCAGTTTGTTAACACAGTTTTCTGGAAATCTGCAATTAGATACTTCATAGCGCAATGAAACTTACGGTGACAAAGGAAACATCCACAGATGAAAACTAGAAAGAAGCTTTCTTAGAAACTTCTTGGTGATGTGTGAATTCATCTCACAGAGTTACACTTATGTTTCGTGGAGCAGTCCATTAACACTGTCTTTGAGGAACCTGAGAAGGGCTTCCTTGGATCGCATTGAGGCCTACGCTGATAAAGGAAATTTCATCCGTTCAAAACGTGAAAGAAGCTTTCTGAGAAACTTCTTTCTGATCTGTGAGTTCATCTCACAGACTTATAATTTAGACTTCAGGAAGCAGTTTGCTAACACTCTTTTCGTGGAAACTGGAAAGTGATATTTGGGAGCCCATAGGGACCCATGGTGAAAAAGGAAATATCCTCACATAATAACTACAGAGAAGCTTTCTGAGAGATTGCTTTCTGATGTGTGACTTCATCACACAGAGTTCCACCCTTCCCTTCTTGGAACAGTTTGCTAACACTGTTGTCGTGGATTCTGCAAAGGTATATTTGGGAGCTCATTGAGGGCTCTGGTGAAAAAGGAAATATCCTCACATAATAACTAAAGAGCAGCTTTCTGAGAAACTGCACTGCCATGTGTGAATGCAACTCACAGAGTTACACGTTTCTCTTCAGTGATCAGTTTGTTAACACAGTTTTCTGGAAATCTGCAATTAGATACTTCATAGCGCAATGAAACTTACGGTGACAAAGGAAACATCCACAGATGAAAACTAGAAAGAAGCTTTCTTAGAAACTTCTTGGTGATGTGTGAATTCATCTCACAGAGTTACACTTATGTTTCGTGGAGCAGTCCATTAACACTGTCTTTGAGGAACCTGAGAAGGGCTTCCTTGGATCGCATTGAGGCCTACGCTGATAAAGGAAATTTCATCCGTTCAAAACGTGAAAGAAGCTTTCTGAGAAACTTCTTTCTGATCTGTGAGTTCATCTCACAGACTTATAATTTAGACTTCAGGAAGCAGTTTGCTAACACTCTTTTCGTGGAAACTGGAAAGTGATATTTGGGAGCCCATAGGGAATGGTGATAAAGGAAATATCCTCACATAATAACTACAGAGAAGCTTTCTGAGAGATTGCTTTCTGATGTGTGACTTCATCACACAGAGTTCCACCCTTCCCTACTTGGAACAGTTTGCTAACACTGTTGTCGTGGATTCTGCAAAGGTATATTTGGGAGCTCATTGAGGGCTCTGGTGAAAAAGGAAATATCCTCACATAATAACTAAAGAGCAGCTTTCTGAGAAACTGCACTGCCATGTGTGAATGCAACTCACAGAGTTACACGTTTCTCTTCAGTGATCAGTTTGTTAACACAGTTTTCTGGAAATCTGCAATTAGATACTTCATAGCGCAATGAACCTTACGGTGAGAAAGGAAACATCCACAGATGAAAACTAGAAAGAAGCTTTCTTAGAAACTTCTTGGTGATGTGTGAATTCATCTCACAGAGTTACACTTATGTTTCGTGGAGCAGTCCATTAACACTGTCTTTGAGGAACCTGAGAAGGGCTTCCTTGGATCGCATTGAGGCCTACGCTGATAAAGGAAATTTCATCCGTTCAAAACGTGAAAGAAGCTTTCTGAGAAACTTCTTTCTGATCTGTGAGTTCATCTCACAGACTTATAATTTCGACTTCAGGAAGCAGTTTGCTAACACTCTTTTCGTGGAAACTGGAAAGTGATATTTGGGAGCCCATAGGGACCCATGGTGATAAAGGAAATATCCTCACATAATAACTACAGAGAAGCTTTCTGAGAGATTGCTTTCTGATGTGTGACTTCATCACACAGAGTTCCACCCTTCCCTTCTTGGAACAGTTTGCTAACACTGTTGTCGTGGATTCTGCAAAGGTATATTTGGGAGCTCATTGAGGGCTCTGGTGAAAAAGGAAATATCCTCACATAATAACTAAAGAGCAGCTTTCTGAGAAACTGCACTGCCATGTGTGAATGCAACTCACAGAGTTACACGTTTCTCTTCAGTGATCAGTTTGTTAACACAGTTTTCTGGAAATCTGCAATTAGATACTTCATAGCGCAATGAACCTTACGGTGAGAAAGGAAACATCCACAGATGAAAACTAGAAAGAAGCTTTCTTAGACACCTCTTGGTGATATGTGAATTCATCTCACAGAGTTACACTTATGTTTCGTGGAGCAGTCCATTAACACTGTCTTTGAGGAACCTGAGAAGGGCTTCCTGGATCGCATTGAGGCCGTCGCTGATAAAGGAAATTTCATCCGTTCAAAACGTGAAAGAAGCTTTCTGAGAAACTTCTTTCTGATCTGTGAGTTCATCTCACAGACTTATAATTTAGACTTCAGGAAGCAGTTTGCTAACACTCTTTTCGTGGAAACTGGAAAGAGATATTTGGGAGCCCCTAGGGACCCATGGTGATAAAGGAAATATCCTCACATAATAACTACAGAGAAGATTTTTGAGAGATTGCTTTCTGATGTGTGACTTCATCACACAGAGTTCCACACATCCCTTCTTGGAACAGTTTGCTAACACTGTTGTCGTGGATTCTGCAAAGGTATATTTGGGAGCTCATTGAGGGCTCTGGTGAAAAAGGAAATATCCTCACATAATAACTAAAGAGCAGCTTTCTGAGAAACTGCACTGCCATGTGTGAATGCAACTCACAGAGTTACACGTTTCTCTTCAGTGATCAGTTTGTTAACACAGTTTTCTGGAAATCTGCAATTAGATACTTCATAGCGCAATGAACTTACGGTGACAAAGGAAACATCCACAGATGAAAACTAGAAAGAAGCTTTCTTAGAAACTTCTTGGTGATGTGTGAATTCATCTCACAGAGTTACACTTATGTTTCGTGGAGCAGTCCATTAACACTGTCTTTGAGGAACCTGAGAAGGGCTTCCTTGGATCGCATTGAGGCCTACGCTGATAAAGGAAATTTCATCCGTTCAAAACGTGAAAGAAGCTTTCTGAGAAACTTCTTTCTGATCTGTGAGTTCATCTCACAGACTTATAATTTAGACTTCAGGAAGCAGTTTGCTAACACTCTTTTCGTGGAAACTGGAAAGTGATATTTGGGAGCCCATAGGGACCCATGGTGAAAAAGGAAATATCCTCACATAATAACTACAGAGAAGCTTTCTGAGAGATTGCTTTCTGATGTGTGACTTCATCACACAGAGTTCCACCTTCCCTTCTTGGAACAGTTTGCTAACACTGTTGTCGTGGATTCTGCAAAGGTATATTTGGGAGCTCATTGAGGGCTCTGGTGAAAAAGGAAATATCCTCACATAATAACTAAAGAGCAGCTTTCTGAGAAACTGCACTGCCATGTGTGAATGCAACTCACAGAGTTACACGTTTCTCTTCAGTGATCAGTTTGTTAACACAGTTTTCTGGAAATCTGCAATTAGATACTTCATAGCGCAATGAACTTACGGTGACAAAGGAAACATCCACAGATGAAAACTAGAAAGAAGCTTTCTTAGACACTTCTTGGTGATGTGTGAATTCATCTCACAGAGTTACACTTATGTTTCGTGGAGCAGTCCATTAACACTGTCTTTGAGGAACCTGAGAAGGGCTTCCTGGATCGCATTGAGGCCTACGCTGATAAAGGAAATTTCATCCGTTCAAAACGTGAAAGAAGCTTTCTGAGAAACTTCTTTCTGATCTGTGAGTTCATCTCACGGACTTATAATTTAGACTTCAGGAAGCAGTTTGCTAACACTCTTTTCGTGGAAACTGGAAAGTGATATTTGGGAGCCCCTAGGGACCCATGGTGAAAAAGGAAATATCCTCACATAATAACTACAGAGAAGCTTTCTGAGAGATTGCTTTCTGATGTGTGACTTCATCACACAGAGTTCCACCCTTCCCTTCTTGGAACAGTTTGCTAACACTGTTGTCGTGGATTCTGAAAGGTATATTTGGGAGCTCATTGAGGGCTCTGGTGAAAAAGGAAATATCCTCACATAATAACTAAAGAGCAGCTTTCTGAGAAACTGCACTGCCATGTGTGAATGCAACTCACAGAGTTACACGTTTCTCTTCAGTGATCAGTTTGTTAACACAGTTTTCTGGAAATCTGCAATTAGATACTTCATAGCGCAATGAACTTACGGTGACAGAGGAAACATCCACAGATGAAAACTAGAAAGAAGCTTTCTTAGAAACTTCTTGGTGATGTGTGAATTCATCTCACAGAGTTACACTTATGTTTCGTGGAGCAGTCCATTAACACTGTCTTTGAGGAACCTGAGAAGGGCTTCCTTGGATCGCATTGAGGCCTACGCTGATAAAGGAAATTTCATCCGTTCAAAACGTGAAAGAAGCTTTCTGAGAAACTTCTTTCTGATCTGTGAGTTCATCTCACAGACTTATAATTTAGACTTCAGGAAGCAGTTTGCTAACACTCTTTTCGTGGAAACTGGAAAGTGATATTTGAGAGCCCATAGGGACCCATGGTGAAAAAGGAAATATCCTCACATAATAACTACAGAGAAGCTTTCTGAGAGATTGCTTTCTGATGTGTGACTTCATCACACAGAGTTCCACCCTTCCCTTCTTGGAACAGTTTGCTAACACTGTTGTCGTGGATTCTGCAAAGGTATATTTGGGAGCTCATTGAGGGCTCTGGTGAAAAAGGAAATATCCTCACATAATAACTAAAGAGCAGCTTTCTGAGAAACTGCATTGCCATGTGTGAATGCAACTCACAGAGTTACACGTTTCTCTTCAGTGATCAGTTTGTTAACACAGTTTTCTGGAAATCTGCAATTAGATACTTCATAGCGCAATGAACCTTACGGTGACAAAGGAAACATCCACAGATGAAAACTAGAAAGAAGCTTTCTTAGAAACTTCTTGGTGATGTGTGAATTCATCTCACAGAGTTACACTTATGTTTCGTGGAGCAGTCCATTAACACTGTCTTTGAGGAACCTGAGAAGGGCTTCCTTGGATCGCATTGAGGCCTACGCTGATAAAGGAAATTTCATCCGTTGAAAACGTGAAAGAAGCTTTCTGAGAAACTTCTTTCTGATCTGTGAGTTCATCTCACAGACTTATAATTTAGACTTCAGGAAGCAGTTTGCTAACACTCTTTTCGTGGAAACTGGAAATTGATATTTGGGAGCCCCCAGGTACCCATGGTGAAAAAGGAAATATCCTCACATAATAACTACAGAGAAGCTTTCTGAGAGATTGCTTTCTGATGTGTGACTTCATCACACAGAGTTCCACCCTTCACTTCTTGGAACAGTTTGCTAACACTGTTGTCGTGGATTCTGGAAAGGTATATTTGGGAGCTCATTGAGGGCTCTGGTGAAAAAGGAAATATCCTCACATAATAACTAAAGAACAGCTTTCTAAGAAACTGCACTGCCATGTGTGAATGCAACTCACAGAGGTACACGTTTCTCTTCAGTGATCAGTTTGTTAACACAGTTTTCTGTTAATCTGCAATTAGATACTTCATAGCGCAATGAATTTTACGGGGACAGAGGAAACATCCACAGATGAAAACTAGAAAGAATCTTTCTTAGAAACTTCTTGGTGATGTGAGTATTCATCTCACAGAGTTACACTTATTTTTCGTGGAGCAGTCCATTAACACTGTCTTTGAGGAACCTGAGAAGGGTTTCCTTGGATCGCATTGAGGCCTACGCTGATAAAGGAAATTTCATCCGTTCAAAACGTGAAAGAAGCTTTCTGAGAAACTTCTTTCTGATCTGTGAGTTCATCTCACAGACTTATAATTTAGACTTCAGGAAGCAGTTTGCTAACACTCTTTTCGTGGAAACTGGAAAGTGATATTTGAGAGCCCACAGGGACCAATGGTGAAAAAGGAAACATCCTCACATAATAACTACAATGAAGCTTTCTTAGAGATTGCTTTCTGATGTGTGACTTCATCACACTGAGTTCCACCCTTCCCTTCTTGGAACAGTTTACTAACACTGTTGTCGTGGATTCTGCAACGGTATATTTGGGAACTCATTGAGGGCACTGGTGAAAACGGAAATATCCTCACATAATAACTAAAGAGCAGCTTTCTGAGAAACTGCATTGCCATGTGTGAATGCAACTCACAGAGTTACACGTTTCTCTTCAGTGATCAGTTTGTTAACACAGTTTTCTGGAAATCTGCAATTAGATACTTCATAGCGCAATGAACCTTACGGTGACAAAGGAAACATCCACAGATGAAAACTAGAAAGAAACTTTCTTAGAAACTTCTTGGTGATGTGTGAATTCATCTCACAGTGTTACACTTATTTTTCGTGGAGCTGTCCATTAACACTGTCCTTGAGGAACCTGAGAAGGGCTTCCTTGGATCGCATTGATTCCTACGTTGATAAAGGAAATTTCATCCGTTCAAAACGTGAAAGAAGCTTTCTGAGAAACTTCTTTCTGATCTGTGAGTTCATCTCACAGACTTATAATTTAGACTTCAGGAAGCAGTTTGCTAACACTCTTTTCGTGGAAACTGGAAATTGATATTTGGGAGCCCTTAGGGACCCATGGTGAAAAATGAAATATCGAATGTTGGAGCAAGATGGCCGAATAGGAACAGCTCCAGTCTCCAACTCCCAGCGCGAGCGACACAGAAGACCAGGGATTTCTGCATTTTCAACTGAGGTACTGGGGTCATCTCACTAGGGAGTGCCGGACAATCGGTGCTGGTCAGCTGCTGCAGCCTGACCAGCGAGAGCTGAAGCAGGGCGAGGCATCGCCTCACCTGAAAGCCCAAGGGGGAAGGGGATCCGTTTTCCTAGCCAGGGGAACTGAGACACACAACACCTGGAAAATCGGGTAACTCCCACCCCAATACTGCGCTGTAAGCATACAAGCACACCAGGAGAATATATCCCACACCTGGCCGGGAGGGTCCCACGCCCACGAAGCCTCCCTCACTGCTAACACAGCAGTCTCCCGCGATCTATCCGCAAGGCAGCAGCGAGGCTGGGGGAGGGGCGCCCGCCATTGCTGAGGCTTAAATAGGTAAACAAAGCCCTGGGAAGCTCGAACTGGGTGGAGTTCACAGCAGCTCAAGGAAGCCTGCCTGTCTCTGTAGTCTCCACCTCTGGGGACAGCGCACAGCTGAAGACCAACAGGGGAAGTAGCGGGAGCCGGTGCAGACGCGAACGACTCTGTCTGACAGCTTTGGGGAGAGCCGTGGATCTCCCAACGCGGAGGTTGAGATCTGAGAACGGACAGACTGCCTGCTCAGGTGGGTCCCTGACCCCTGAGTAGCCTAGCTGGGAGAAATCCCCCACTAGGGGCAGTCTGACACCCCACACCTCACAGGGTGGAGTACACCCCTGAGAGGAAACTTCCAAAGGAAGAATCAGGCAGGTACACTCGCTGTTCAGCAATATTCTATCTTCGGCAACCTCTGCTGCTGATACCCAGGCAAACAGGGTCTGGAGTGGACCTCAAGCAATCTCCAACAGACCAACAGACAGTCCTTCTGACTGTCAGAAGGAAAACTATCAAACAGGAAGGACACCTATACCAAAACCCCATCAGTACGTCACCACCATCAAAGACCAGAGACAGATAAAACCACAAAGATGGGGAAGAAGCAGGGCAGAAAAGATGGAAATTCAAAAAATAAGAGCGCATCTCCCCCTGCAAAGGAGCGCAGCCCATCGCCAGCAACGGATCAAAGCTGGTCAGAGAATGACTTGGACGAGAGGAGAGAAGAAGGCTTCAGTCCATCAAACTTCTCAGAGCTAAAGGAGGAATTACGTACCCAGCGCAAAGAAACTAAAAATCTTGAAAAAAGAGTGGAAGAATTGACAGCTAGACTAATTAATGCAGGGAAGATCATAAACGAAATGACAGAGATGAAAACCATGACACGAGAAATACATGACAAATGCACAAGCTTCAGTAACCGACTCGATCAACTGGAAGAAAGAGTATCAGCGATTGAAGATCAAATGAATGAAATGAAGCGGGAAGAGAAACCAAAAGAAAAAAGAAGAAAAAGAAATGAGCAAAGGCTGCAAGAAGTATGGGATTACGTAAAAAGACCAAATCTATGTCTGATTGGGGTGCCTGAAAGTGAGGGGGAAAATGGAACCAAGTTGGAAAACACTCTTCAGGATATCATCCAGGAGAACTTCCCCAACCTAGTAGGGCAGGCCAACATTCAAATTCAGGAAATACAGAGAACGCCACAAAGATACTCCTCCAGAAGAGCAACTCCAAGACACATAATTGCCAGATTCACCAAAGTTGAAATGAAGGAAAAAATCTTAAGGGCAGCCAGAGAGAAAGGTCGGGTTACCCACAAATGGAAGCCCATCAGACTAACAGCAGATCTCTCGGCAGAAACTCTACAAGCCAGAAGAGAGTGGGGGCCAATATGCAACGTTCTTAAAGAAAAGAATTTTAAACCCAGAATTTCATATCCAGCCAAACTAAGTTTCATAAGTGAAGGAGAAATAAAATCCTTTACAGATAAGCAAATGCTTAGAGATTTTGTCACCACCAGGCCTGCCTTACAAGAGACCCTGAAGGAAGCCCTAAACATGGAAAGGAACAACCGGTACCAGCCATTGCAAAAACATGCCAAAATGTAAAGACCATCGAGGCTAGGAAGAAACTGCATCAACTAACGAGCAAAATAACCAGTTAATATCATAATGGCAGGATCAAGTTCACACATAACAATATTAACCTTAAATGTTAATGGACTAAATGCTCCAATTAAAAGACACAGACTGGCAAACTGGATAAAGAGTCAAGACCCATCAGTCTGCTGTATTCAGGAGACCCATTTCACATGCAGAGACATACATAGGCTCAAAATAAAGGGATGGAGGAAGATCTACCAAGCAAATGCAGAGCAAAAAAAAGCAGGGGTTGCAATCCTTGTCTCTGATAAAACAGACTTTAAACCATCAAAGATCAAAAGAGACAAAGAAGGCCATTACATAATGGTAAAGGGATCAATTCAACAGGAAGAGCTAACTCTCCTAAATATATATGCACCCAATACAGGAGCACCCAGATTCATAAAGCAAGTCCTTAGAGACTTACAAAGAGACTTAGACTCCCATACAATAATAATGGGAGACTTCAACACTCCGCTGTCAACATTAGACAGATCAACGAGACAGAAAGTTCACAAGGATATCCAGGAATTGAACTCATCTCTGCACCAAGCGGACCTAATAGACATCTATAGAACTCTCCACCCCAAATCAACAGAATATACATTCTTCTCAGCACCACATTGCACTTATTCCAAAATTGACCACATAATTGGAAGTAAAGCACTCCTCAGCAAATGTACAAGAACAGAAATTATAACAAACTGTCTCTCAGACCACAGTGCAATCAAACTAGAACTCAGGACTAAGAAACTCAATCAAAACCGCTCAACTACATGGAAACTGAACAACCTGCTCCTGAATGACTACTGGGTACATAACGAAATGAAAGCGGAAATAAAGATGTTCTTTGAAACCAATGAGAACAAAGATACAACATACCAGAATCTCTGGGACACATTTAAAGCAGTGTGTAGAGGGAAATTTATAGCACTAAATGCCCACAAGAGAAAGCAGGAAAGATCGAAAATTGACACTCTAACATCACAATTAAAAGAACTAGAGAGGCAAGAGCAAACACATTCAAAAGCTAGCAGAAGGCAAGAAATAACTAAGATCAGAGCCGAACTGAAGGAGATAGAGACACAAAACACCCTCCAAAAAATCAATGAATCCAGGAGTTGGTTTTTTGAAAAGATCAACAAAATTGACAGACCGCTAGCAAGGCTAATAAAGAAGAAAAGAGAGAGGAATCAAATAGATGCAATAAAAAATGCTAAAGGGGATATCACCACTGACCCCACAGAAATACAAACTACCATCAGAGAATACTATAAACGCCTCTACGCAAATCGACTAGAAAATCTAGAAGAAATGGATAATTTCCTGGACACTTACACTCTTCCAAGGCTAAACCAGGAAGAAGTTGAATCCCTGAATAGACCAATAGCAGGCTCTGAAATTGAGGCAACAATTAATAGCCTACCCACCAAAAAAAGTCCAGGACCAGATGGATTCACAGCTGAATTCTACCAGAGGTACAAGGAGGAGCTGGTACCATTCCTTCTGAAACTATTCCAATCAATAGAAAAAGAGGGAATCCTCCCTAACTCATTTTATGAGGCCAACATCATCCTGATACCAAAGCCTGGCAGAGACACAACAAAAAAAGAGAATTTTAGACCAATATCCCTGATGAACATTGATGCAAAAATTCTCAATAAAATACTGGCAAACCGGATTCAGCAGCACATCAAAAAGCTTATCCACCATGATCAAGTGGGCTTCATCCCTGGGATGCAAGGCTGGTTCAACATTCGCAAATCAATAAACGTAATCCAGCATATAAACAGAACCAAAGACAAGAACCACATGATTGTCTCAATAGATGCAGAAAAGGCTTTTGACAAAATTCAACAGCCCTTCATGCTAAAAACGCTCAATAAATTCGGTATTGATGGAACGTACCTCAAAATAATAAGAGCTATTTATGACAAACCCACAGCTAATATCATACTGAATGGGCAAAAACTGGAAAAATTCCCTTTGAAAACTGGCACAAGACAGGGATGCCCTCTCTCACCACTCCTATTCAACATAGTGTTGGAAGTTCTGGCTAGGGCAATCAGGCAAGAGAAAGAAATCAAGGGTATCCAGTTAGGAAAAGAAGAAGTCAAATTGTCCCTGTTTGCAGATGATATGATTGTATATTTAGAAAACCCCATCGTCTCAGCCCAAAATCTCCTTAAGCTGATAAGCAACTTCAGCAAAGTCTCAGGATACAAAATTAATGTGCAAAAATCACAAGCATTCTTATACACCAGTAACAGACAAGCAGAGAGCCAAATCAGGAATGAACTTCCATTCACAATTGCTTCAAAGAGAATAAAATACCTAGGAATCCAGCTTACAAGGGATGTAAAGGACCTCTTCAAGGAGAACTACAAACCACTGCTCAGTGAAATCAAAGAGGACACAAACAAATGGAAGAACATACCATGCTCATGGATAGGAAGAATCAATATCGTGAAAATGGCCCTACTGCCCAAGGTTATTTATAGATTCAATGCCATCCCCATCAAGCTACCAATGAGTTTCTTCACAGAATTGGAAAAAACTGCTTTAAAGTTCATATGGAACCAAAAAAGGGCCCGCATTGCCAAGACAATCCTAAGTCAAAAGGACAAAGCTGGAGGCGTCACGCTACCTGACTTCAAACTATACTACAAGGCTACAGTAACCAAAACAGCATGGTACTGGTACCAAAACAGAGATATAGACCAATGGAACAGAACAGAGTCCTCAGAAATAATACCGCACATCTACAGCCATCTGATCTTTGACAAACCTGAGAGAAACAAGAAATGGGGAAAGGATTCCCTATTTAATAAATGGTGCTGGGAAAATTGGCTAGCCATAAGTAGAAAGCTGAAACTGGATCCTTTCCTTACCCCTTATACGAAGATTAATTCAAGATGGATTAGAGACTTAAATGTTAGACCTAATACCATAAAAACCCTAGAAGAAAATCTAGGTAGTACCATTCAGGACATAGGCATGGGCAAGGACTTCATGTCTAAAACACCAAAAGCAACGGCAGCAAAAGCCAAAATTGACAAATGGGATCTAATTAAACTAAAGAGCTTTTGCACAGCAAAAGAAACTACCATCAGAGTGAACAGGCAACGTACAGAATGGGAGAAAATTTTTGCAACCTACTCATCTGACAAAGGGCTAATATCCAGAATCTACAAAGAACACAAACAAATATACAAGAAAAAAACAAACAACCCCATCAAAAAGTGGGCAAAGGATATGAACAGACATTTCTCAAAAGAAGATATTCATACAGCCAACAGACACATGAAAAAATGCTCATCATCACTGGCCATCAGAGAAATGCAAATCAAAACCACAATGAGATACCATCTCACACCAGTTAGAATGGCAATCATTAAGAAGTCAGGAAACAACAGGTGTTGGAGAGGATGTGGAGAAATAGGAACACTTTTACACTGTTGGTGGGATTGTAAACTAGTTCAACCATTATGGAAAACAGTATGGCAATTCCTCAAGGATCTAGAACTAGATGTACCATATGACCCAGCCATCCCACTACTGGGTATATACCCAAAGGATTATAAATTAGTCTACTACAAAGACACATGTACACGTATGTTTATTGTGGCACTATTCACAATAGCAAAGACTTGGAATCAACCCAAATGTCCATCTGTGACAGACTGGATTAAGAAAATGTGGCACATATACACCATGGAATACTATGCAGCCATAAAAAAGGATGAGTTTGCGTCCTTTGTAGGGACATGGATGCAGCTGGAAACCATCATTCTTAGCAAACTATCACAAGAAGAGAAAACCAAACACCGCATGTTCTCACTCATAGGTGGGAACTGAACAATGAGATCACTTGGACTCGGGAAGGGGAACATCACGCACTGGGGCCTATCATGGGGAGGGGGGAGGGGAGAGGAGGGAGGGATGGCATTGGGGAGTTATACATGATATAAATGATGAATTGATGGGTGCTGACGAGTTGATGGGTGCAGCACACCAACATGGCATAAGTATACATATGTAACAAACCTGCACGTTATGCACATGTACCCTAGTATAATAAAAATAAATAAATAAATAAATAAATTAAAAAAGAAAAATGAAATATCCTCACATAATAACTACAGAGAAGCTTTCTGAGAGATGGCTTTCTGATGTGTGACTTCATCACACAGAGTTCCACCCTTCCCTTCTTGGAACAGTTTGGTAACACTGTTGTCGTAGATTCTGCAAAGGTATATTTGGGAGCTCATTGAGGGCTCTGGTGAAAAAGGAAATATCCTCACATAATAACTAAAGAGCAGCTTTCTGAGAAACTACACTGCCATGTGTGAATGCAACTCACAGAGTTACACGTTTCTCTTCAGTGATCAGTTTGTTAACACAGTTTTCTGGAAATCTGCAATTAGATACTTCATAGCGCAATGAACCTTACGGTGACAAAGGAAACATCCAGAGATGAAAACTAGAAAGAAGCTTTCTTAGACACTTCTTGGTGATGTGTGAATTCATCTCACAGAATTACACTTATGTTTCGTGGAGCAGTCCATTAACACTGTCTTTGAGGAACCTGAGAAGGGCTTCCTGGATTGCATTGAGGCCTACGCTGATAAAAGACATTTCATCCGTTAAAAACGTGAAAGAAGCTTTCTGAGAAACTTCTTTCTGATCTGTGAGTTCATCTCACCGACTTATAATTTCGACTTCAGGACGCAGTTTGCTAACACTCTTTTCGTGGAAACTGGAAATTGATATTTGGGAGCCCTTAGGGACCCATGGTGAAAAATGAAATATCCTCACATAATAACTACAGAGAAGCTTTCTGAGAGATTGCTTTCTGATGTGTGACTTCATCACACAGAGTTCCACCTTTCCCTTCTTGGAACAGTTTCCTAACACTCTTGTCGTGGATTCTGCAAAGGTATATTTGGGAGCTCATTGAGGGCTCTGGTGAAGAAGGAAATATCCTCACATAATAAATAAAGAGCAGCTTTCTGAGAAACTGCACTGCCATGTGTGAATGCAACTCACAGAGTTACACGTTTCTCTTCAGTGATCAGTTTGTTAACACAGTTTTCTGCAAATCTGCAATTAGATACTTCATAGCGCAATGAAACTTACGGTGACAAAGGAAACATCCACAGATGAAAACTAGCAAGAAGCTTTCTTAGAAACTTCTTGGTGATGTGTGAATTCATCTCACAGAGTTACACTTATGTTTCGTGGAGCAGTCCATTAACACTGTCTTTGAGGAACCTGAGAAGGGCTTCCTTGGATCGCATTGAGGCCTACGCTGATAAAGGAAATTTCATCCGTTCAAAACGTGAAAGAAGCTTTCTGAGAAACTTCCTTCTGATCTGTGAGTTCATCTCACAGACTTATCATTTCGACTTCAGGAAGCAGTTTGCTAACACTCTTTTCGTGGAAACTGGAAAGTGATATTTGGGAGCCACTAGGGACCCATGGTGAAAAATGGAAATATCCTCACATAATAACTACAGAGAAGCTTTCTGAGAGATTGCTTTCTGATGTGTGACTTCATCACACAGAGTTCCACCCTTCCCTTCTTGGAACAGTTTGCTAACACTGTTGTCGTGGATTCTGCAAAGGTATATTTGGGAGCTCATTGAGGGCTCTGGTGAAAAAGGAAATATCCTCACATAATAACTTAAGAGCAGCTTTCTGAGAAACTGCACTGCCATGTGTGAATGCAACTCACAGAGTTACACGTTTCTCTTCAGTGATCAGTTTGTTAACACAGTTTTCTGGAAATCTGCAATTAGATTCTTCATAGCGCAATGAAACTTATGGTGACAAAGGAAACATCCACAGATGAAAACGTGAAAGAAGCTTTCTTAGAAACTTCTTGGTGATGTGTGAATTCATCTCAGAGAGTTACACTTACGTTTCGTGGAGCAGTCAATTAACACTGTCTTTGAGGAACCTGAGAAGGGCTTCCTTGGATTGCATTGAGGCCTACGCTCATAAAGGAAATTTCATTCATTGAAAACGTGAAAGAAGCTTTCTGAGAAACTTATTTCTGATCTGTGAATTCATCTCACAGACTTATAATTTAGACTTCAGGAAGCAGTTTGCTAACACTTTCTTCGTGGAAACTGGAAAGTGATATTTTGGTGCCCATAGGGACCCATGGTGGAAAAGGAAATATCCTCACATTGCAACTACAGAGAAGCTTTCTTAGATATTGCTTTCTGATGTGTGACTTCATCACACAGAGTTCCACCCTTCCCTTCTTGGAACAGTTTGCTAACACTGTTGTCGTGGATTCTGCAAAGGTATATTTGGGAGCTCATTGAGGGCTCTGGTGAAAAAGGAAATATCCTCACATAATAACTAAAGAGCAGCTTTCTGAGAAACTGCACTACCATGTGTGAATGCAACTCACAGAGTTACACGTTTCTCTTCAGTGATCAGTTTGTTAACACAGTTTTCTGGAAATCTGCAATTAGATACTTCATAGCGCAATGAACCTTACGGTGACAAAGGAAACGTTCAGAGATGAAAACTAGAAAGAAGCTTTCTTAGAAACTTCTTGGTGATGTGTGAATTCATCTCACAGAGTTACACTTATGTTTCGTGGAGCAGTCCATTCACACTGTCTTTGAGGAACCTGAGAAGGGTTCCTTTAATCGCATTGAGGCCTACGCTGATAAAGGAAATATCATCCGTTCAAAACGTGAAAGAAGCTTTCTGAGAAACTTCTTTCTGATCTGTGAGTTCATCTCACAGACTTATAATTTAGACTTCAGGAAGCAGTTTGCTAACACTTTCTTCGTGGAAACTGGAAAGTGATATTTTGGTGCCCATAGGGACCCATGGTGGAAAAGGAAATATCCTCACATTGTAACTACAGAGAAGCTTTCTGAGACATTGCTTTCTGATGTGTGACTTCATCACACAGAGTTCCACCCTTCCCTTCTTCGAACAGTTTGCTAACACTGTTGTCGTGGATTCTCGAACGGTTTATTAGGGAGCTCATTGAGGGCTCTGGTGAAAAAGGAAATATCCTCACATAATAACTAAAGAGCAGCTTTCTGAGAAACTGCACTGCCATGTGTGAATGCAACTCACAGAGTTACACGTGTCTCTTTAGTGATCAGTTTGTTAACACAGTTTTCTGGAAATCCGCAATTAGATTCTTCATAGCGCAATGAAACTTATGGTGACAAAGGAAACATCCACAGATGAAAACGTGAAAGAAGCTTTCTTAGAAACTTCTTGGTGATGTGTGAATTCATCTCAGAGAGTTACACTTACGTTTCGTGGAGCAGTCAATTAACACTGTCTTTGAGGAACCTGAGAAGGGCTTCCTTGGATTGCATTGAGGCCTACGCTCATAAAGGAAATTTCATTCATTGAAAACGTGAAAGAAGCTTTCTGAGAAACTTATTTCTGATCTGTGAATTCATCTCACAGACTTATAATTTAGACTTCAGGAAGCAGTTTGCTAACACTTTCTTCGTGGAAACTGGAAAGTGATATTTTGGTGCCCATAGGGACCCATGGTGGAAAAGGAAATATCCTCACATTGTAACTACAGAGAAGCTTTCTGAGATATTGCTTTCTGATGTGTGACTTCATCACACAGAGTTCCACCCTTCCCTTCTTCGAACAGTTTGCTAACACTGTTGTCGTGGATTCTCGAACGGTTTATTAGGGAGCTCATTGAGGGCTCTGGTGAAAAAGGAAATATCCTCACATAATAACTAAAGAGCAGCTTTCTGAGAAACTGCACTGCCATGTGTGAATGCAACTCAAGGAGTTACACGTTTCACTTCAGTGATCAGTTTGTTAACACAGTTTTCTGGAAATCTGCAATTAGATACTTCATAGCGCAATGAAACTTACGGTGACAAAGGAAACATCCACAGATGAAAACTAGAAAGAAGCTTTCTTAGAAACTTCTTGGTGATGTGTGAATTCATCTCACAGAGTTACACTTATGTTTCGTGGAGCAGTCCATTAACACTGTCTTTGAGGAACCTGAGAAGGGCTTCCTTGGATCGCATTGAGGCCTACGCTGATAAAGGAAATTTCATCCGTTCAAAACGTGAAAGAAGCTTTCTGAGAAACTTCTTTCTGATCTGTGAGTTCATCTCACAGACTTATAATTTAGACTTCAGGAAGCAGTTTGCTAACACTCTTTTCGTGGAAACTGGAAAGTGATATTTGGGAGCCCATAGGGACCCATGGTGAAAAGGAAATATCCTCACATAATAACTACAGAGAAGCTTTCTTAGAGATTGCTTTCTGATGTGTGACTTCATCACACAGAGTTCCACCCTTCCCTTCTTCGAACACTTTGCTAACACTGTTGTCGTGGATTCTCGAACGGTTTATTAGGGAGCTCATTGAGGGCTCTGGTGAAAAAGGAAATATCCTCACATAATAACTAAAGAGCAGCTTTCTGAGAAACTGCACTGCCATGTGTGAATGCAACTCAAGGAGTTACAAGTTTCACTTCAGTGATCAGTTTGTTAACACAGTTTTCTGGAAATCTGCATTTAGATACTTCATAGCGCAATGAAAATTACGGTGACAAAGGAAACATCCACAGATGAAAACTAGAAAGAAGCTTTCCTAGAAACTTCTTGGTGATGTGTGAATTCATCTCACCGAGTTACACTTATATTTCGTGGAGCAGTCCATTATCACTGTCTTTGAGGAACCTGAGAAGGGCTTCCTTGGATCGCATTGAGGCCTACGCTGATAAAGGAAATTTCATCCGTTCAAAACGTGAAAGAAGCTTTCTGAGAAACTTCTTTCTGATCTGTGAGTTCATCTCACAGACTTATAATTTAGACTTCAGGAAGCAGTTTGCTAACACTCTTTTCGTGGAAACTGGAAAGTGATATTTGGGAGCCCATAGGGACCCATGGTGAAAAAGGAAATATCCTCACATAATAACTACAGAGAAGCTTTCTGAGAGATTGCTTTCTGATGTGTGACTTCATCACACAGAGTTCCACCCTTCCCTTCTTGGAACAGTTTGCTAACACTGTTGTCGTGGATTCTGCAAAGGTATATTTGGGAGCTCATTGAGGGCTCTGGTGAAAAAGGAAATATCCTCACATAATAACTAAAGAGCAGCTTTCTGAGAAACTGCACTGCCATGTGTGAATGCAACTCACAGAGTTACACGTTTCTCTTCAGTGATCAGTTTGTTAACACAGTTTTCTGGAAATCTGCAATTAGATACTTCATAGCGCAATGAAACTTACGGTGACAAAGGAAACATCCACAGATGAAAACTAGAAAGAAGCTTTCTTAGAAACTTCTTGGTGATGTGTGAATTCATCTCACAGAGTTACACTTATGTTTCGTGGAGCAGTCCATTAACACTGTCTTTGAGGAACCTGAGAAGGGCTTCCTTGGATCGCATTGAGGCCTACGCTGATAAAGGAAATTTCATCCCTTCAAAACGTGAAAGAAGCTTTCTGAGAAACTTCTTTCTGATCTGTGAGTTCATCTCACAGACTTATAATTTAGACTTCAGGAAGCAGTTTGCTAACACTCTTTTCGTGGAAACTGGAAAGTGATATTTCGGAGCCCACAGGGAACCATGGTGAAAAAGGAAATATCCTCACATAATAACTACAGAGAAGCTTTCTGAGAGATTGCTTTCTGATGTGTGACTTCATCACACAGAGTTCCACCCTTCCCTTCTTGGAACAGTTTGCTAACACTGTTGTCGTGGATTCTGCAAAGGTATATTTGGGAGCTCATTGAGGGCTCTGGTGAAAAAGGAAATATCCTCACATAATAACTAAAGAGCAGCTTTCTGAGAAACTGCACTGCCATGTGTGAATGCAACTCACAGAGTTACACGTTTCTCTTCAGTGATCAGTTTGTTAACACAGTTTTCTGGAAATCTGCAATTAGATACTTCATAGCGCAATGAACTTACGGTGACAAAGGAAACATCCACAGATGAAAACTAGAAAGAAGCTTTCTTAGAAACTTCTTGGTGATGTGTGAATTCATCTCACAGAGTTACACTTATGTTTTGTGGAGCAGTCCATTAACACTGTCTTTGAGGAACCTGAGAAGGGCTTCCTTGGATCGCATTGAGGCCTACGCTGATAAAGGAAATTTCATCCGTTCAAAACGTGAAAGAAGCTTTCTGAGAAACATCTTACTGATCTGTGAGTTCATCTCACAGACTTATAATTTAGACTTCAGGAAGCAGTTTGCTAACACTCTTTTCGTGGAAACTGGAAAGTGATATTTGGGAGCCCACTAGGGACCCATGGTGAAAAAGGAAATATCCTCACATAATAACTACAGAGAAGCTTTCTGAGAGATTGCTTTCTGATGTGTGACTTCATCACACAGAGTTCCACCCTTCCCTTCTTGGAACAGTGTGCTAACACTGTTGTCGTGGATTCTGCAAAGGTATATTTGGGAGCTCATTGAGGGCTCTGGTGAAAAAGGAAATATCCTCACATAATAACTAAAGAGCAGCTTTCTGAGAAACTGCACTGCCATGTGTGAATGCAACTCACAGAGTTACACGTTTCTCTTCAGTGATCAGTTTGTTAACACAGTTTTCTGGAAATCTGCAATTAGATACTTCATAGCGCAATGAAACTTACGGTGACAAAGGAAACATCCACAGATGAAAACTAGAAAGAAGCTTTCCTAGAAACTTCTTGGTGATGTGTGAATTCATCTCACCGAGTTACACTTATGTTTCGTGGAGCAGTCCATTAACACCCTCTTTGAGGAACCTGAGAAGGGCTTCCTTGGAAGGCATTGAGGCCTACGCTGATAAAGGAAATTTCATCCGTTCAAAACGTGAAAGAAGCTTTTGAGAAACTTCTTTCTGATTTGTGAGTTCATCTCACAGACTTATAATTTAGACTTCAGGAAGCAGTTTGCTAACACTCTTTTCGTGGAAACTGGAAAGTGATATTTGGGAGCCTATAGGGACCCATGGTGAAAAAGGAAATATCCTCACATAATAACTACAGAGAAGCTTTCTGAGAGATTGCTTTCTGATGTGTGACTTCATCACACAGAGTTCCACTCTTCCCTTCTTGGAACAGTTTGCTAACACTGTTGTCGTGGATTCTGCAAAGGTATATTTGGGAGTTCATTGAGGGCTCTGCTGAAAAAGGAAATATCCTCACATAATAAAAAAAGAGCAGCTTTATGAGAAACTGCATTGCCATGTGTGAATGTAACTCACAGAGTTACACGTTTCTCTTCAGTGATCAGTTTGTTAACACAGTTTTCTCGAAATCTGCAATTAGATACTTCATAGCGCAATGAAACTTACTGGTGACAAAGGAAACATCCACAGATGAAAACTAGAAAGAAGCTTTCTTAGAAACTTCTTGGTGATGTGTGAATTCATCTCACAGAGTTACACTTATGTTTCGTGGAGCAGTCCATTAACACTGTCTTTGAGTAACCTGAGAAGGGCTTCCTTGATCGCATTGAGGCCTCGCTGATAAAGGAAATTTCATCCGTTCAAAACGTGAAAGAAGCTTTCTGAGAAACTTCTTTCTGATCTGTGAGTTCATCTCACAGACTTATAATTTAGACTTCAGGAAGCAGTTTGCTAACACTCTTTTCGTGGAAACTGGAAAGTGATATTTGGGAGCCCTATAGGGACCCATGGTGAAAAAGGAAATATCCTCACATAATAACTACAGAGAAGCTTTCTGAGAGATTGCTTTCTGATGTGTGACTTCATCACACAGAGTTCCACCCTTCCCTTCTTGGAACAGTTTGCTAACACTGTTGTCGTGGATTCTGCAAAGGTATATTTGGGAGCTCATTGAGGGCTCTGGTGAAAAAGGAAATATCCTCACATAATAACTAAAGAGCAGCTTTCTGAGAAACTGCACTGCCATGTGTGAATGCAACTCACAGAGTTACACGTTTCTCTTCAGTGATCAGTTTGTTAACACAGTTTTCTGGAAATCTGCAATTAGATACTTCATAGCTCAATGAAACTTACGGTGACAAAGGAAACATCCACAGATGAAAACTAGAAAGAAGCTTTCTTAGACACTTCTTGGTGATGTGTGAATTCATCTCACAGAGTTACACTTATGTTTCGTGGAGCAGTCCATTAACACTGTCTTTGAGGAACCTGAGAAGGGCTTCCTTGGATCGCATTGAGGCCTACGCTGATAAAGGAAATTTCATCCATTCAAAACGTGAAAGAAGCTTTCTGAGAAACTTCTTTCTGATCTGTGAGTTCATCTCACAGACTTATAATTTAGACTTCAGGAAGCAGTTTGCTAACACTCTTTTCGTGGAAACTGGAAAGTGATATTTGGGAGCCCTTAGGGACCCATGGTGAAAAAGGAAATATCCTCACATAATAACTACAGAGAAGCTTTCTGAGAGATTGCTTTCTGATGTGTGACTTCATCACACAGAGTTCCACCCTTCCCTTCTTGGAACAGTTTGCTAACACTGTTGTCGTGGATTCTGCAAAGGTATATTTGGGAGCTCATTGAGGGCTCTGGTGAAAAAGGAAATATCCTCACATAATAACTAAAGAGCAGCTTTCTGAGAAACTGCACTGCCATGTGTGAATGCAACTCACAGAGTTACACGTTTCTCTTCAGTGATCAGTTTGTTAACACAGTTTTCTGGAAATCTGCAATTAGATACTTCATAGCGCAATGAAACTTACGGTGAGAAAGGAAACATCACAGATGAAAACTAGAAAGAAGCTTTCTTAGACACTTCTTGGTGATAGTGTGAATTCATCTCACAGAGTTACACTTATGTTTCGTGGAGCAGTCCATTAACACTGTCTTTGAGGAACCTGAGAAGGGCTTCCTTGGATTGCATTGAGGCCTACCCTGATAATGGAAATTTCATCCAGTTCAAAACGTGAAAGAAGCTTTCTGAGAAACTTCTTTCTGATCTGTGAGTTCATCTCACAGTCTTATAATTTAGACTTCAGTAAGCAGTTTGCTAACACTCTTTTCATGGAACCTGGAAGTGATATTTGGGAGCGCTTAGGGACCCATGGTGAAAAAGGAAATATACTCACATAATAACGTACAGAGAAGCTGTCTGAGAGATTGCTTTCTGATGTTTGACTTCATCACACAGAGTTCCACCCTTCCCTTCTTGGAACAGTTTGCTAACACTGTTGTCGTGGATTCTGCAAAGGTATATTTGGGAGCTCATTGAGGGCTCTGGTGAAAAAGGAAATATCCTCACATAATAACAAAAGAGCAGCTGTCTGAGAAACTGCACTGCCATGTGTGAATGCAACTCACAGAGTTACACGTTTCTCTTCAGTGATCAGTTTGTTAACACAGTTTTCTGGAAATCTGCAATTAGATACTTCATAGCGCAATGAAACTTACGGTGACCAAGGAAACATCCACAGATGAAAACTAGAAAGAAGCTTTCTTAGAACATTCTTGGTGATATGTGAATTCATCTCACAGAGTTACACTTATGTTTCGTGGAGCAGTCCATTAACGCTGTCTTTGAGGAAACTTAGAAGGGCTTCCTTGGAACGCATTGAGGCCTACGCTAATAAAGAAAATTTCATCCGTTCAAAACGTGAAAGAAGCTTTCTGAGAAACTTCTTTCTGATCTGTGAGTTCATCTCACAGACTTATAATTTAGACTTCAGGAAGCAGTTTGCTAACACTCCTTTCATGGAAACTGGAACGTGATATTTGGGAGCCCACAGGGACCCATGGTGAAAAAGGAAATATCCTCCCATAATAACTACAGAGAAGCTTTCTGAGAGATTGCTCTCTGAGGTGTGACTTCATCACACAGAGTTCCACCCTTCCCTTCTTGCAACAGTTTGCTAACACTGTTGTCGTGTATTCTGCACAGATATATTTGGGAGCTCATAGAGGTCTCTGGTGAAAAAGGAAATATCCTCACATAATAACTAAAGAGCAGCTTTCTGAGAAACTGCACTGCCATGGGTGAATGAAACTCACAGAATTACACGTTTTTCTTCAGAGATCAGTGTGTTAACAGAGTTTTCTGGAAATCTACAATTAGGTACTTCATAGCGCAATGAAACGTACATTGACAAAGGAAGCATCCACAGATGAAAACCAGAAAGAAGCTTTCCTAGAAACTTCTTGGTGATGTGTGAATTCATCTCACAGAGTTACACTTATGTTTCGTGGAGCAGTCCATTAACACTGTCTTTGAGGAACCTGAGAAGGGCCTCCTTGGATCGCATTGTGGCCTACGCTGATAAAGGAAATTTCATCCCTTCAAAACGTGAAAGAAGCTTTCTGAGAAACTTCATTCTGATCTGTGAGTTCATCTCACAGACTTATAATTAGACATCAGGAAGCAGTTTGCTAACACCCTTTCGTGGAAACTGGAAAGTGATATTTGGGAGCCCATAGGGACCCATGGTGATAAAGGAAATATCCTCACATAATAACTACAGAGAAGCTCTCTGAGAGATTGCTTTCTGATGTGTGACTTCATCACACAGAGTTCCACCCTTCCCTTCTTGGAACAGTTTGCCAACACTGTTGTCGTGGATTCTGGAAAGGTTTATTAGGGAGCTCACTGACGGCTCTGGTGAAAAAGGAAATATCCTCCCATAATAACTAAAGAGCAGCTTTCTGAGAAACTGCACTGCCATGTGTGAATGCAACTCACAGAGTTACGCGTTTCTCGACAGTGATCAGTTTGTTAACACAGTTTTCTGGAAATCTGCAATTAGATACTTCATAGCGCAATGAACCTTACGGTGACAAGGGAAACATCCACAAATGAAAACTAGAAAGAAGCTTTCTTAGAAACATCTTGGTGATGTGTGAATTCATCTCACAGAGTTACACTTATGTTTCCTGGAGCAGTCCATTAACACTGTCTTTGAGGAACCTGAAAAGGGCTTCCTTAAATCGCATTGAGGCCTCTGCCGATAAAGGAAATTTCATCCGTTCAAAACGTGAAAGAAGCTTTCTGAGAAACTTCTTTCTGATCCGTGAGTTCATCTCACAGACTTATCATTTAGACTTCAAGAAGCAGTTTGCTAACACTCTTTTCGTGGAAACGGGAAAGTGATATTTGGGAGCCCACAGGGATCCATGGTGAAAATGGAAATATCCTCACATAATAACTACAGAGAAGCTTTCTGAGAGATTTCTTTCTGATGTGTGACTTCAACACACAGAGTTCCACCCTTCCCTTCTTGGAACAGTTTGCTAACACTGTTGTCATGGATTCTGCAAAGGTATATTTGGGAGCTATAGGAGGGCTCTGGTGAAAAAGGAAATATCCTCACATAACAACAAAAGAGCACCTTTCTGAGAAACTGCACTGCCATGTGTGAATGTAACTCACAGAGTTACACGTTTCTCTTCAGTGATCAGTTTGTTAACACAGTTTTCTGGAAATCTGCAAGTAGATACCTCATAGCGCAAAGAAACTTACGGTGTCAAAGGAAAGTTCCACAGATGAAAACTAGAAAGAAGCTTTCGTAGAAACTGCTTGGTGATGTGTGAATTCATCTCACAGAGTTACACGTATCTTTCGTGGAGTAGTCCATTAACACTGTCTTTGAGGAACCTGAGAAGGGCTTGCTTGGATCGCATTGAGGCCTACGCTTATAAAGGAAATTTCATCCGTTCAAAACGTGAAAGAAGCTTTCTGAGAAACTTCTTTCTGATCCGTGAGTTCATCTCACAGACTTATAATTTAGATGTCAGGAAGCAGTTTGCTAACACTCTTTTCGTGGAAACTGGAAAGTAATATTTGGGAGCCCTTAGGGACCCATGGTTAAAAATGAAATATCCTCACATAATAACTACAGAGAAGCTATCTGAGAGATTGCTTTCTGATGCGTGACTTCATCACACAGAGTTCCCACCTTCCCTTCTTGGAACAGTTTGGTAACACTTTTGTCGTGGATTTTGCAAAGGTATATTTGGGAGCTCATTGAGGGCTCTGGTGAAAAAGGAAATACCCTCACATAATAACTAAAGAGCAGCTTTCTGAGAAACTGCACTGCCATGGGTGAATGCAACTCACAGAGTTACACGTTTCTCTTCAGTGATCAGTTTGTTAACACAGTTTTCTGGAAATCTACAATTAGATACATCATAGCGCACTGAAATTTACGGTGACAAAGGAAACATCCACAGATGAAAACTAGAGAGAAGCTTTCTTAGAAACTTCTTGGTGATGTGTGAATTCATCTCACAGTGTTACACTTATGTTTCGTGGAGCAGTGCATTAACACTGTCTTTGAGGAACCTGAGAAGGGCTTCTTTGGATCGCATTGAGGCCTACGCTGATAAAGGAAATTGCTTCTGTTCAAAAAGTGAAAGAAACTTTATGAGAAACTTCTTTCTGATCTGTGAGTTCATCTCACAGACTTATTATTTAGACTTCAGGAAGCAGTTTGCTAACACTCTTTTCGTGGAAACTGGAAAGTGATATTTGGGAGCCCATAGGGATCCATGGTAAAAAAGGAAATATCCTCACATAATAACAACAGAGAAGCTTTCTGAGAGATTGCTTTCTGATGTGTGACTTCATCACACAGAGTTCCACCCTTCCCTTCTTGGAACAGTTTGCTAACACTGTTGTCGTGGATTCTGCAAAGGTATATTTGGGAGCTCATTGAGGGCTCTGGTGAAATAGGAAATATCCTCACATAATAACTGAAGAGCAGCTTTCTGAGAAACTGCATTGCCATGTGTGAATGCAACTTACAGAGTTACAGGTTTCTCTTCAGTGATCAGTTTGTTAACACAGTTTTCTGGAAATCTGCAATTAGATACTTCAGAGTGCAATGAAACTTACGGTGACAAAGGAAACATCCACAGATGAAAACAAGAAAGAAGCTTTCTTAGAAACTGTTTGGTGATGTGTGAATTCATCTCAAGAGTTACACTTATGTTTCGTGGAGCAGTCCATTAACACTGTCTTTGAGGAACCTTAGAAGGGCTTCCTTGGATCGCATTGAGGCCTATGCTGATAAAGGAAGTTTCATCCGTTCAAAACGTGAAAGAAGCTTTCTGAGAAACTTCTTTCTGTTCTGTGAGTTCACCTCACAGACTTATAATTTAGACTTCAGGAAGCAGTTTGCTAACACTCTTTTCGTGGCAATGGGAAAGTGATATTTGGGAACCCACAGGGACCCATGGTGAAAATGGCAATATCCTCACATAATAACTACAGAGAAGCTTTCGGAGAGATTTCTTGCTGACGTGTGACTTAATCACACAGAGTTCCACCCTTCCCTTCTTGGAACAGTTTGCTAACTCTGTTGTCGTGGATTCTGCAAAGGTATATTTGGGATCTCTTTGAGGGCTCGGGTGAAAAAGGAAATATCCTCACATAATAACTAAAGAGCAGCATTGTGGAAAACTGCACTGCCATGTGTGAATGCAACTCACAGAGTTACACGTCTCTCTTCAGTGATCAGTTTGTTAACACAGTTTTCTGGAAAACTGCAATTAGAAATTCATAGCGCAATTAAATTTACGGTGACAAAGGAAACATCCACAGATGATACCTAGAATGAAGCTTTCTTAGAAACTTCTTGGTGATGTGTGAATTCATCTCACAGAGTTACACTTATGTTTCGTGGAGCAGTCCATTCACACTGTCCTTGAGAAACCTGAGAAGGGCTTCCTTGGATGGCATTGAGGCCTACGCTGATAAAGGAAATTTCATCCGTTCAAAACGTGAAAGAATCTTTCTGAGAAACTTCTTTCTGATATGTGAGTTCATCTCACAGACTTATAGTTTAGACTTCAGGAAGCCGTTTGCTAACACTCTTTTCGTGGAAACTGGAAAGTGATATTTGGGAGCCCTTAGGGACCCATGGGGAAAAAGGAAATATCCTCACATAATAACTACAGAGAAGCTTTCTGAGAGATTGCTTTCTGATGTGTGACTTCATCACACAGAGTTCCACCCTTTCCTTCTTGGAACAGTTTGGTAACACTGTTGTCGTGGATTCTGCAAAGGTATATTTGGGAACTCATTGAGGGCTCTGGTGAAAAAGGAACTATCCTCACTTATTAACTAAAGAGCAGCTTCTTGAAAAACTGCACTGCCATGTGTGAATGAAACTCACAGAGATACACGTTTTTCTTCAGTGATCAGTTTGTTAACACAGTTTTCTGGAAATCTGCAATTAGATACTTCATAGTGCAATGAACCTTACGGTGACAAAGGAAACATCCACAGATGAAAATTAGAAAGAAGCTTTCTTAGAAACTTCTTGGTGATGTGTGAATTCATCTCACAGAGTTACACTTATGTTTCGTGGAGCAGTCCATTAACACTGTCTTTGAGGAACCTGAGAAGGGCTTCCTTGGATCGCATTGAGGCCTCCGCTGATAAAGGAAATTTCATCCGTTCAAAACGTGAAAGAAGCTTTTGAGAAACTTCTTTCTGATCTGTGAGTTCATCTCACAGACTTCTAATTTAGACTTCAGGAAGCAGTTTGCTAACACTCTTTTCGTGGAACCTGGAAATTGATATTTGGGAGCCCTTAGGGACCCATGGTGTAAAAGAAAGTATCCTCACATAATAACTACAGAGAAGCTTTCTGAGAGATTGCTTTCTGATGTGTGACTTCATCACACAGAGTTCCACCCTTCCCTTCTTGGAACAGTTTGCTAACACTGTTGTCGTGGATTCTGGAAAGGTTTATTAGGGAGCTCATTGAGGGCTCTGGTGAAAAAGGAAATATCCTCACATAATAACTACAGAGAAGCTTTCTGAGACATTGCTTTCTGATGTGTGACTTCATCACACAGAGTTCCACCTTTCCCTTCTTGGAACAGTTTGCTAACACTATTGTCGTGGATTCTGCAAAGGTATATTTGGGAGCTCATTGAGGACTCTGGTGAAAAACGAAATATCCTCACGTAATATCAGAAGAGCAGCTTTCGGAGAAACTGCACTGCCATGTGTGAATGCAACTCACAGAGTTACACGTTTCTCTTCAGTGATCAGTTTGTTAACACAGTTTTCTGGAAATCTGCAATTAGATACTTCATAGTGCAATGAAACTTACAGTGACAAAGGAAACATCCACAGATGAAAACTAGAAAGAAGCTTTCTTAGAAACTTCTTGGTGATGTGTGAATTCATCTCACAGAGTTACACTTATGTTTCGTGGAGCAGTCCATTAACACTGTCTTTGAGGAACCTGAGAAGGGCTTCCTTGGATCGCATTGAGGCCTACGCTGATAACGGAAATTTCATCCGTTCAAAACGTGAAAGAAGTTTTCTGAGAAACTTCATTCTTATCTGTGAGTTCATCTCACAGGCTTATAATTTAGACTTCAGGAAGCAGTTTGCTAACACTCTATTCTTGGAAACTGGAAAGTGATATTTGGGAGCCCATAGGGACCCAAGGTGAAAAAGGAAATATCCTCACATAATAACTACAGAGAAGCTCTCTGAGAGATTGCTTTCTGATGTGTGACTTCATCACACAGAGTTCCACCCTTCCCTTCTTGGAACAGTTTGCTAACACTGTTGTCGTGGATTCTGGAAATGTTTATTAGGGAGCTCATTGAGGGCTCTGGTGAAAAAGGAAATATCCTCACATAATAACTAAAGAGCAGCTTTCTGAGAAACTGCACTGCCATGTGTGAATGCAACTCACAGTGTTACACGTTTCTCTTCAGTGATCAGTTTGTTAACACAGTTTTCTGGAAATCTGCAATTAGATACTTCATAGCGCAATGAAACTTACGGTGACAAAGGAAACATCCACAGATGAAAACTAGAAAGAAGCTTTCTTAGAAACATTCTTGCTGATGTGTGAATTCATCTCACAGAGTTACACTTATGTATCGTGGAGCAGTCCATTAACACTGTCTTTGAGGAACCTGAGAAGGCTTCCTTAGATCGCAATGAGGCCTACGCTGATAAAGGAAATTTCATCCGTTCAAAACGTGAAAGAAGCTTACTGAGAAACTTCTTTCTGATCTGTGAGTTCATCTCACAGACTTATAATTTAGACTTCAGGAAGCAGTTTGCTAACACTCTATTCGTGGAAACTGGAAAGTGATATTCGGGAGCCCATAAGGACCCATGGTGAAAAAGGAAATATCCTCACATTATAACTACAGAGAAGCTTTCTGAGACATTGCTTTCTGATGTGTGACTTCATCACACAGAGTTCCACCTTTCCCTTCTTGGAACAGTTTGCTAACACTGTTGTCGTGGATTCTGCAAAGGTATATTTGGGAGCTCATTGAGGACTCTGGTGAAAAATGAAATATCCTCACATAATATCAAAAGAGCAGCTTTCAGAGAAACTGCACTGCCATGTGTGAATGCAACTCACAGTGTTACACGTTTCTCTTCAGTGATCAGTTTGTTAACACAGTTTTCTGGAAATCTGCAATTAGATACTTCATAGCGAATTGAACTTTACGGTGACAAAGGAAACATCCACAGATGAAAACTAGCAAGAAGCTTTCTTAGAAACTTCTTGGTGATGTGTGAATTCATCTCACAGAGTTACACTTATGTTTCGTGGAGCAGTCCATTAACACTGTCTTTGAGGAATCTGAGAAGGGCTTCCTTGGATCGCATTGAGGCCTCCGCTGATAAAGGAAATTTCATCCGTTCAAAACGTGAAAGAAGCTTTCTGAGAAACTTCTTTCTGATCTGTGAGTTCATCTCACCGACTTATAATTTGAACTTCAGGAAGCAGTTTGCTAACACTCTTTTCGTGGAAACTGGAAAGTGATATTGGGAGCCCACAGGGACCCATGGTGAAAAAGGAAATATCCTCACATAATAACTACAGAGAAGCTTTCTGACAGATTGCTTTCTGATGTGTGACTTCATCACACAGAGTTCCACCCTTCCCTTCTTGGAACAGTTTGCTAACACTGTTGTCGTGGATTCTGCAAATGTATATTTGGGAGCTCATTGAGGGCTCTGGTGAAAAAGGAAATATCCTCACATAATAACTAAAGAGCAGCTTTCTGAAAAACTGCACTGCCATGTGTGAATGCAACTCACAGAGTTACACGTTTCTCTTCAGTGATCAGTTTGTTAACACAGTTTTCTGGAAATCTGCAATTAGATACTTCATAGCGCAATGAAACTTACGGTGAAAAGGAAACATCCACAGATGAAAACTAGAAAGAAGCTTTCTTAGAAACTTCTTGGTGATGTGTGAATTCATCTCACAGAGTTACACTTATGTTTCGTGGAGCAGTCCATTAACACTGTCTTTGAGGAACCTGAGAAGGGCTTCCTTGGATCGCATTGAGGCCTCCGCTGATAACGGAAATTTCATCCCTTCAAAACTGTGAAAGAAGCTTTCTGAGAAACTTCTTTCTGATCTGTGAGTTCATCTCACAGACTTATAATTTAGACTTCAGGAAGCAGTTTGCTAACACTCTATTCGTGGAAACTGGAAAGTGATATTTGGGAGCCCATAGGGACCCATGGTGAAAAAGGAAATATCCTCACATAATAACTACAGAGAAGCTTTTTGAGAGATTGCTTTCTGATGTGTGACTTCATCACACAGAGTTCCACCCTTCCCTTCTTGGAACAGTTTGCTAACACTGTTGTCGTGGATTCTGCAAATGTATATTTGGGAGCTCATTGAGGGCTCTGGTGAAAAAGGAAATATCCTCACATAATAACTAAAGAGCAGCTTTCTGAAAAACTGCACTGCCATGTGTGAATGCAACTCACAGAGTTACACGTTTCTCTTCAGTGATCAGTTTGTTAACACAGTTTTCTGGAAATCTGCAATTAGATACTTCATAGCGCAATGAAACTTACGGTGACAAAGGAAACATCCACAGATGAAAACTAGAAAGAAGCTTTCTTAGAAACTTCTTGGTGATGTGTGAATTCATCTCACAGAGTTACACTTATGTTTCGTGGAGCAGTCCATTAACACTGTCTTTGAGGAAGCTGAGAAGGGCTTCCTTGGATCGCATTGAGGCCTCCGCTGATAACGGTAATTTCATCCGTTCAAAACGTGAAAGAAGCTTTCTGAGAAACTTCATTCTGATCTGTGAGTTCATCTCACAGACTTATAATTTAGACTTCAGGAAGCAGTTTGCTAACACTCTATTCGTGGAAACTGGAAAGTGATATTTGGGAGCCCATAGGGACCCATGGTGAAAAAGGAAATATCCTCACATAATAACTACAGAGAAGCTCTCTGAGAGATTGCTTTCTGATGTGTGACTTCATCACACAGAGTTCCACCCTTCCCTTCTTGGAACAGTTTGCTAACACTGTTGTCGTGGATTCTGGAAAGGTTTATTGGGAGCTCATTGAGGGCTCTGGTGAAAAAGGAAATATCCTCACATAATAACTAAAGAGCAGCTTTCTGAAAAACTGCACTGCCATGTGTGAATGCAACTCACAGAGTTACACGTTTCTCTTCAGTGATCAGTTTGTTAACACAGTTTTCTGGAAATCTGCAATTAGATACTTCATAGCGCAATGAAACTTACGGTGACAAAGGAAACATCCACAGATGAAAACTAGAAAGAAGCTTTCTTAGAAACTTCTTGTTGATGTGTGAATTCATCTCACAGAGTTACACTTATGTTTCGTGGAGCAGTCCATTAACACTGTCTTTGAGGAACCTGAGAAGGGCTTCCTTAGATCGCATTGAGGCCTACGCTGATAAAGGAAATTTCATCCGTTCAAAACGTGAAAGAAGCTTACTGAGAAACTTCTTTCTGATCTGTGAGTTCATCTCACAGACTTATAATTTAGACTTCAGGAAGCAGTTTGCTAACACTCTATTCGTGGAAACTGGAAATTGATATTCGGGAGCCCATAAGGACCCATGGTGAAAAAGGAAATATCCTCACATAATAACTACAGAGAAGCTTTCTGAGAGATTGCTTTCTGATGTGTGACTTCATCACACAGAGTTCCACCCTTCCCTTCTTGGAACAGTTTGCTAACACTGTTGTCGTGGATTCTGCAAAGGTATATTTGGGAGCTCATTGAGGGCTCTGGTGAAAAAGGAAATATCCTCACATAATAACTAAAGAGCAGCTTTCTGAGAAACTGCACTGCCATGTGTGAATGCAACTCACAGAGTTACACGTTTCTCTTCAGTGATCAGTTTGTTAACACAGTTTTCTGGAAATCTGCAATTAGATACTTCATAGCGCAATGAAACTTACGGTGACAAAGGAAACATCCACAGATGAAAATTATCAAGAAGCTTTCTTAGAAACTTCTTGGTGATGTGTGAATTCATCTCACAGAGTTACACTTATGTTTCGTGGAGCAGTCCATTAACACTGTCTTTGAGGAAGCTGAGAAGGGCTTCCTTGGATCGCATTGAGGCCTACGCTGATAAAGGAAATTTCATCCGTTCAAAACGTGAAAGAAGCTTTCTGAGAAACTTCTTTCTGATCTGTGAGTTCATCTCACAGACTTATAATTTAGACTTCAGGAAGCAGTTTGCTAACACTCTATTCGTGGAAACTGGAAATTGATATTCGGGAGCCCATAAGGACCCATGGTGAAAAAGGAAATATCCTCACAAAATAACTGCAGGGAAGCTTTCTGAGAGATTGCTTTCTGATGTGAGACTTCATCACACAGAGTTCCACCCTTCCCTTCTTGGAACAGTTTGCTAACACTGTTGTCGTGGATTCTGCAAATGTATATTTGGGAGCTCATTGAGGGCTCTGGTGAAAAAGGAAATATCCTCACATAATAACTAAAGAGCAGCTTTCTGAAAAACTGCACTGCCATGTGTGAATGCAACTCACAGAGTTACACGTTTCTCTTCAGTGATCAGTTTGTTAACACAGTTTTCTGGAAATCTGCAATTAGATACTTCATAGCGCAATGAAACTTACGGTGACAAAGGAAACATCCACAGATGAAAACTAGAAAGAAGCTTTCTTAGAAACTTCTTGGTGATGTGTGAATTCATCTCACAGAGTTACACTTATGTTTCGTGGAGCAGTCCATTAACACTGTCTTTGAGGAACCTGAGAAGGGCTTCCTTGGATCGCATTGAGGCCTACGCTGATAAAGGAAATTTCATCCGTTCAAAACGTGAAAGAAGCTTTCTGAGAAACTTCTTTCTGATCTGTGAGTTCATCTCACAGACTTATAATTTAGACTTCAGGAAGCAGTTTGCTAACACTCTATTCGTGGAAACTGGAAAGTGATATTTGGGAGCCCATAGGGACCCATGGTGAAAAAGGAAATATCCTCACATAATAACTACAGAGAAGCTTTCTGAGAGATTGCTTTCTGATGTGTGACTTCATCACACAGAGTTCCACCCTTCCCTTCTTGGAACAGTTTGCTAACACTGTTGTCGTGGATTCTGCAAAGGTATATTTGGGAGCTCATTGAGGGCTCTGGTGAAAAAGGAAATATCCTCACATAATAACTAAAGAGCAGCTTTCTGAAAAACTGCACTGCCATGTGTGAATGCAACTCACAGAGTTACACGTTTCTCTTCAGTGATCAGTTTGTTAACACAGTTTTCTGGAAATCTGCAATTAGATACTTCATAGCGCAATGAAACTTACGGTGACAAAGGAAACATCCACAGATGAAAACTAGAAAGAAGCTTTCTTAGAAACTTCTTGGTGATGTGTGAATTCATCTCACAGAGTTACACTTATGTTTCGTGGAGCAGTCCATTAACACTGTCTTTGAGGAACCTGAGAAGGGCTTCCTTGGATCGCATTGAGGCCTACGCTGATAAAGGAAATTTCATCCGTTCAAAACGTGAAAGAAGCTTTCTGAGAAACTTCTTTCTGATCTGTGAGTTCATCTCACAGACTTATAATTTAGACTTCAGGAAGCAGTTTGCTAACACTCTTTTCGTGGAAACTGGAAAGTGATATTTGGGAGCCCATAGGGACCCATGGTGAAAAAGGAAATATCCTCACATAATAACTACAGAGAAGCTTTCTGAGAGATTGCTTTCTGATGTGTGACTTCATCACACAGAGTTCCACCCTTCCCTTCTTGGAACAGTTTGCTAACACTGTTGTCGTGGATTCTGCAAAGGTATATTTGGGAGCTCATTGAGGGCTCTGGTGAAAAAGGAAATATCCTCACATAATAACTAAAGAGCAGCTTTCTGAGAAACTGCACTGCCATGTGTGAATGCAACTCACAGAGTTACACGTTTCTCTTCAGTGATCAGTTTGTTAACACAGTTTTCTGGAAATCTGCAATTAGATACTTCATAGCGCAATGAAACTTACGGTGACAAAGGAAACATCCACAGATGAAAACTAGAAAGCAGCTTTCTTAGAAACTTCTTGGTGATGTGTGAATTCATCTCACAGAGTTACACTTATGTTTCGTGGAGCAGTCCATTAACACTGTCTTTGAGGAAGCTGAGAAGGGCTTCCTTGGATCACATTGAGGCCTACGCTGATAAAGGAAATTTCATCCGTTCAAAACGTGAAAGAAGCTTTCTGAGAAACTTCTTTCTGATCTGTGAGTTCATCTCACAGACTTATAGTTTAGACTTAAGGAAGCAGTTTGCTAACACTCTATTCGTGGAAACTGGAAAGTGATATTCGGGAGCCCGTAAGGACCCATGGTGAAAAAGGAAATATCCTCACATAATAACTACAGAGAAGCTTTCTGAGAGATTGCTTTCTGATGAGTGACTTCATCACACAGAGTTCCACCCTTCCCTTCTTGGAACAGTTTGCTAACACTGTTGTCATGGACTCTGCAAAGGTATATTTGGGAGCTCATTGAGGGCTCTGGTGAAAAAGGAAATATCCTCACATAATAACTAAAGAGCAGCTTTCTGAGAAAACTGCACTGCCATGTGTGAATGCAACTCACAGAGTTACACGTTTCTCTTCAGTGATCAGTTTGTTAACACAGTTTTCTGGAAATCTGCAATTAGATACTTCATAGCGCAATGAAACTTACGGTGACAAAGGAAACATCCACAGATGAAAACTAGAAAGAAGCTTTCTTAGAAACTTCTTGGTGATGTGTGAATTCATCTCACAGAGTTACACTTATGTTTCGTGGAGCAGTCCATTAACACTGTCTTTGAGGAACCTGAGAAGGGCTTCCTTGGATCGCATTGAGGCCTACGCTGATAAAGGAAATTTCATCCGTTCAAAACGTGAAAGAAGCTTTCTGAGAAACTTCTTTCTGATCTGTGAGTTCATCTCACAGACTTATAATTTAGACTTCAGGAAGCAGTTTGCTAACACTCTTTTCGTGGAAACTGGAAAGTGATATTTGGGAGCCCATAGGGACCCATGGTGAAAAAGGAAATATCCTCACATAATAACTACAGAGAAGCTTTCTGAGAGATTGCTTTCTGATGTGTGACTTCATCACACAGAGTTCCACCCTTCCCTTCTTGGAACAGTTTGCTAACACTGTTGTCGTGGATTCTGCAAAGGTATATTTGGGAGCTCATTGAGGGCTCTGGTGAAAAAGGAAATATCCTCACATAATAACTAAAGAGCAGCTTTCTGAAAAACTGCACTGCCATGTGTGAATGCAACTCACAGAGTTACACGTTTCTCTTCAGTGATCAGTTTGTTAACACAGTTTTCTGGAAATCTGCAATTAGATACTTCATAGCGCAATGAAACTTACGGTGACAAAGGAAACATCCACAGATGAAAACTAGAAGAAGCTTTCTTAGAAACTTCTTGGTGATGTGTGAATTCATCTCACAGAGTTACACTTATGTTTCCTGGAGCAGTCCATTAACACTGTCTTTGAGGAACCTGAGAAGGCTTCCTTAGATCGCAATGAGGCCTACGCTGATAAAGGAAATTTCATCCGTTCAAAACGTGAAAGAAGCTTACTGAGAAACTTCTTTCTGATCTGTGAGTTCATCTCACAGACTTATAATTTAGACTTCAGGAAGCAGTTTGCTAACACTCTATTCGTGGAAACTGGAAATTGATATTCGGGAGCCCATAAGGACCCATGGTGAAAAAGGAAATATCCTCACAAAATAACTGCAGAGAAGCTTTCTGAGACATTGCTTTCTGATGTGTGACTTCATCACACAGAGTTCCACCTTTCCCTTCTTGGAACAGTTTGCTAACACTGTTGTCGTGGATTCTGCAAAGGTATATTTGGGAGCTCATTGAGTGCTCTGGTGAAAAAGGAAATATCCTCACATAATATCAAAAGAGCAGCTTTCTGAGAAACTGCACTGCCATGTGTGAATGCAACTCACAGTGTTACACGTTTCTCTTCAGTGATCAGTTTGTTAACACAGTTTTCTGGAAATCTGCAATTAGATACTTCATAGCGCAATGAACTTACGGTGACAAAGGAAACATCCACAGATGAAAACTAGCAAGAAGCTTTCTTAGAAACTTCTTGGTGATGTGTGAATTCATCTCACAGAGTTACACTTATGTTTCGTGGAGCAGTCCATTAACACTGTCTTTGAGGAACCTGAGAAGGGCTTCCTTGGATCGCATTGAGGCCTACGCTGATAAAGGAAATTTCATCCGTTCAAAACGTGAAAGAAGCTTTCTGAGAAACTTCTTTCTGATCTGTGAGTTCATCTCACAGACTTATAATTTAGACTTCAGGAAGCAGTTTGCTAACACTCTTTTCGTGGAAACTGGAAAGTGATATTGGGAGCCCACTAGGGACCCATGGTGAAAAAGGAAATATCCTCACATAATAACTACAGAGAAGCTTTCTGAGAGATTGCTTTCTGATGTGTGACTTCATCACACAGAGTTCCACCCTTCCCTTCTTGGAACAGTTTGCTAACACTGTTGTCGTGGATTCTGCAAAGGTATATTTGGGAGCTCATTGAGGGCTCTGGTGAAAAAGGAAATATCCTCACATAATAACTAAAGAGCAGCTTTCTGAAAAACTGCACTGCCATGTGTGAATGCAACTCACAGAGTTACACGTTTCTCTTCAGTGATCAGTTTGTTAACACAGTTTTCTGGAAATCTGCAATTAGATACTTCATAGCGCAATGAAACTTACGGTGACAAAGGAAACATCCACAGATGAAAACTAGAAAGAAGCTTTCTTAGAAACTTCTTGGTGATGTGTGAATTCATCTCACAGAGTTACACTTATGTTTCGTGGAGCAGTCCATTAACACTGTCTTTGAGGAACCTGAGAAGGGCTTCCTTGGATCGCATTGAGGCCTCCGCTGATAAAGGAAATTTCATCCGTTCAAAACGTGAAAGAAGCTTTCTGAGAAACTTCTTTCTGATCTGTGAGTTCATCTCACAGACTTATAATTTAGACTTCAGGAAGCAGTTTGCTAACACTCTATTCTTGGAAACTGGAAAGTGATATTTGGGAGCCCATAGGGACCCATGGTGAAAAAGGAAATATCCTCACATAATAACTACAGAGAAGCTCTCTGAGAGATTGCTTTCTGATGTGTGACTTCATCACACAGAGTTCCACCCTTCCCTTCTTGGAACAGTTTGCTAACACTGTTGTCGTGGATTCTGCAAAGGTATATTTGGGAGCTCATTGAGGGCTCTGGTGAAAAAGGAAATATCCTCACATAATAACTAAAGAGCAGCTTTCTGAAAAACTGCACTGCCATGTGTGAATTCAACTCACAGAATTACACGTTTCTCTTCAGTGATCAGTTTGTTAACACAGTTTTCTGGAAATCTGCAATTAGATACTTCATAGCTGCAATGAAACTTACGGTGACAAAGGAAACATCCACAGATGAAAACTAGAAAGAAGCTTTCTTAGAAACTTCTTGGTGATGTGTGAATTCATCTCACAGAGTTACACTTATGTTTCGTGGAGCAGTCCATTAACACTGTCTTTGAGGAACCTGAGAAGGGCTTCCTTGGATCGCATTGAGGCCTACGCTGATAAAGGAAATTTCATCCGTTCAAAACGTGAAAGAAGCTTTCTGAGAAACTTCTTTCTGATCTGTGAGTTCATCTCACAGACTTATAATTTAGACTTCAGGAAGCAGTTTGCTAACACTCTATTCTTGGAAACTGGAAAGTGATATTTGGGAGCCCATAGGGACCCATGGTGAAAAAGGAAATATCCTCACATAATAACTACAGAGAAGCTCTCTGAGAGATTGCTTTCTGATGTGTGACTTCATCACACAGAGTTCCACCCTTCCCTTCTTGGAACAGTTTGCTAACACTGTTGTCGTGGATTCTGGAAAGGTTTATTAGGGAGCTCATTGAGGGCTCTGGTGAAAAAGGAAATATCCTCACATAATAACTAAAGAGCAGCTTTCTGAAAAACTGCACTGCCATGTGTGAATGCAACTCACAGAGTTACACGTTTCTCTTCAGTGATCAGTTTGTTAACACAGTTTTCTGGAAATCTGCAATTAGATACTTCATAGCGCAATGAAACTTACGGTGACAAAGGAAACATCCACAGATGAAAACTAGAAAGAAGCTTTCTTAGAAACTTCTTGCTGATGTGTGAATTCATCTCACAGAGTTACACTTATGTATCGTGGAGCAGTCCATTAACACTGTCTTTGAGGAACCTGAGAAGGCTTCCTTAGATCGCAATGAGGCCTACGCTGATAAAGGAAATTTCATCCGTTCAAAACGTGAAAGAAGCTTACTGAGAAACTTCTTTCTGATCTGTGAGTTCATCTCACAGACTTATAATTTAGACTTCAGGAAGCAGTTTGCTAACACTCTATTCGTGGAAACTGGAAATTGATATTCGGGAGCCCATAAGGACCCATGGTGAAAAAGGAAATATCCTCACATAATAACTGCAGAGAAGCTTTCTGAGACATTGCTTTCTGATGTGTGACTTCATCACACAGAGTTCCACCTTTCCCTTCTTGGAACAGTTTGCTAACACTGTTGTCGTGGATTCTGCAAAGGTATATTTGGGAGCTCATTGAGGACTCTGGTGAAAAATGAAATATCCTCACATAATATCAAAAGAGCAGCTTTCTGAGAAACTGCACTGCCATGTGTGAATGCAACTCACAGAGTTACACGTTTCTCTTCAGTGATCAGTTTGTTAACACAGTTTTCTGGAAATCTGCATTTAGATACTTCATAGCGCAATGAAACTTACGGTGACAAAGGAAACATCCACAGATGAAAATTATCAAGAAGCTTTCTTAGAAACTTCTTGGTGATGTGTGAATTCATCTCACAGAGTTACACTTATGTTTCGTGGAGCAGTCCATTAACACTGTCTTTGAGGAATCTGATAAGGGCTTCCTTGGACCGCATTGAGGCCTCCGCTGATAAAGAAATTTCATCCGTTCAAAACGTGAAAGAAGTTTTCTGAGAAACTTCTTTCTGATCTGTGAGTTCATCTCACCGACTTATAATTTGAACTTCAGGAAGCAGTTTGCTAACACTCTTTTCGTGGAAACTGGAAAGTGATATTGGGAGCCCACAAGGACCCATGGTGAAAAAGGAAATATCCTCACATAATAACTACAGAGAAGCTTTCTGACAGATTGCTTTCTGATGTGTGACTTCATCACACAGAGTTCCACCCTTCCCTTCTTGGAACAGTTTGCTAACACTGTTGTCGTGGATTCTGCAAAGGTATATTTGGGAGCTCATTGAGGGCTCTGGTGAAAAAGGAAATATCCTCACATAATAACTAAAGAGCAGCTTTCTGAAAAACTGCACTGCCATGTGTGAATGCAACTCACAGAGTTACACGTTTCTCTTCAGTGATCAGTTTGTTAACACAGTTTTCTGGAAATCTGCAATTAGATACTTCATAGCGCAATGAAACTTACGGTGACAAAGGAAACATCCACAGATGAAAACTAGAAAGAAGCTTTCTTAGAAACTTCTTGGTGATGTGTGAATTCATCTCACAGAGTTACACTTATGTTTCGTGGAGCAGTCCATTAACACTGTCTTTGAGGAACCTGAGAAGGGCTTCCTTGGATCGCATTGAGGCCTCCGCTGATAACGGAAATTTCATCCCTTCAAAACGTGAAAGAAGCTTTCTGAGAAACTTCTTTCTGATCTGTGAGTTCATCTCACAGACTTATAATTTAGACTTCAGGAAGCAGTTTGCTAACACTCTATTCTTGGAAACTGGAAAGTGATATTTGGGAGCCCATAGGGACCCATGGTGAAAAAGGAAATATCCTCACATAATAACTACAGAGAAGCTTTCTGAGAGATTGCTTTCTGATGTGTGACTTCATCACACAGAGTTCCACCCTTCCCTTCTTGGAACAGTTTGCTAACACTGTTGTCGTGGATTCTGCAAAGTTATATTGGGAGCTCATTGAGGGCTCTGGTGAAAAAGGAAATATCCTCACATAATAACTAAAGAGCAGCTTTCTGAAAAACTGCACTGCCATGTGTGAATGCAACTCACAGAGTTACACGTTTCTCTTCAGTGATCAGTTTGTTAACACAGTTTTCTGGAAATCTGCAATTAGATACTTCATAGTGCAATGAAACTTACAGTGACAAAGGAAACATCCACAGATGAAAACTAGAAAGAAGCTTTCTTAGAAACTTCTTGGTGATGTGTGAATTCATCTCACAGAGTTACACTTATGTTTCGTGGAGCAGTCCATTAACACTGTCTTTGAGGAACCTGAGAAGGGCTTCCTTGGATCGCATTGAGGCCTACGCTGATAAAGGAAATTTCATCCGTTCAAAACGTGAAAGAAGTTTTCTGAGAAACTTCATTCTTATCTGTGAGTTCATCTCACAGACTTATAATTTAGACTTCAGGAAGCAGTTTGCTAACACTCTATTCTTGGAAACTGGAAAGTGATATTTGGGAGCCCATAGGGACCCATGGTGAAAAAGGAAATATCCTCACATAATAACTACAGAGAAGCTCTCTGAGAGATTGCTTTCTGATGTGTGACTTCATCACACAGAGTTCCACCCTTCCCTTCTTGGAACAGTTTGCTAACACTGTTGTCGTGGATTCTGGAAATGTTTATTAGGGAGCTCATTGAGGGCTCTGGTGAAAAAGGAAATATCCTCACATAATAACTAAAGAGCAGCTTTCTGAAAAACTGCACTGCCATGTGTGAATGCAACTCACAGAGTTACACGTTTCTCTTCAGTGATCAGTTTGTTAACACAGTTTTCTGGAAATCTGCAATTAGATACTTCATAGCGCAATGAAACTTACGGTGACAAAGGAAACATCCACAGATGAAAACTAGAAAGAAGCTTTCTTAGAAACTTCTTGCTGATGTGTGAATTCATCTCACAGAGTTACACTTATGTATCGTGGAGCAGTCCATTAACACTGTCTTTGAGGAACCTGAGAAGGCTTCCTTAGATCGCAATGAGGCCTACGCTGATAAAGGAAATTTCATCCGTTCAAAACGTGAAAGAAGCTTACTGAGAAACTTCTTTCTGATCTGTGAGTTCATCTCACAGACTTATAATTTAGACTTCAGGAAGCAGTTTGCTAACACTCTATTCGTGGAAACTGGAAATTGATATTCGGGAGCCCATAAGGACCCATGGTGAAAAAGGAAATATCCTCACATTATAACTACAGAGAAGCTTTCTGAGACATTGCTTTCTGATGTGTGACTTCATCACACAGAGTTCCACCTTTCCCTTCTTGGAACAGTTTGCTAACACTGTTGTCGTGGATTCTGCAAAGGTATATTTGGGAGCTCATTGAGGACTCTGGTGAAAAATGAAATATCCTCACATAATATCAAAAGAGCAGCTTTCTGAAAAACTGCACTGCCATGTGTGAATGCAACTCACAGAGTTACACGTTTCTCTTCAGTGATCAGTTTGTTAACACAGTTTTCTGGAAATCTGCAATTAGATACTTCATAGCGCAATTGAACTTTACGGTGACAAAGGAAACATCCACAGATGAAACTAGCAAGAAGCTTTCTTAGAAACTTCTTGGTGATGTGTGAATTCATCTCACAGAGTTACACTTATGTTTCGTGGAGCAGTCCATTAACACTGTCTTTGAGGAACCTGAGAAGGGCTTCCTTGGATCGCATTGAGGCCTACGCTGATAAAGGAAATTTCATCCGTTCAAAACGTGAAAGAAGCTTTCTGAGAAACTTCTTTCTGATCTGTGAGTTCATCTCACAGACTTATAATTTAGACTTCAGGAAGCAGTTTGCTAACACTCTTTTCGTGGAAACTGGAAAGTGATATTTGGGAGCCCATAGGGACCCATGGTGAAAAAGGAAATATCCTCACATAATAACTACAGAGAAGCTTTCTGAGAGATTGCTTTCTGATGTGTGACTTCATCACACAGAGTTCCACCCTTCCCTTCTTGGAACAGTTTGCTAACACTGTTGTCGTGGATTCTGCAAAGGTATATTTGGGAGCTCATTGAGGGCTCTGGTGAAAAAGGAAATATCCTCACATAATAACTAAAGAGCAGCTTTCTGAAAAACTGCACTGCCATGTGTGAATGCAACTCACAGAGTTACACGTTTCTCTTCAGTGATCAGTTTGTTAACACAGTTTTCTGGAAATCTGCAATTAGATACTTCATAGCGCAATGAAACTTACGGTGAAAAGGAAACATCCACAGAGGAAACTAGAATGAAGCTTCTTAGAAACTTCTTGGTGATGTGTGAATTCATCTCACAGAGTTACACTTATGTTTCGTGGAGCAGTCCATTAACACTGTCTTTGAGGAACCTGAGAAGGGCTTCCTTGGATCGCATTGAGGCCTCCGCTGATAACGGAAATTTCATCCCTTCAAAATGTGATAGAAGCTTTCTGAGAAACTTCTTTCTGATCTGTGAGTTCATCTCACAGTCTTATAATTTAGACTTCAGGAAGCAGTTTGCTAACACTCTATTCTTGGAAACTGGAAAGTGATATTTGGGAGCCCATAGGGACCCATGGTGAAAAAGGAAATATCCTCACATAATAACTACAGAGAAGCTCTCTGAGAGATTGCTTTCTGATGTGTGACTTCATCACACAGAGTTCCACCCTTCCCTTCTTGGAACAGTTTGCTAACACTGTTGTCGTGGATTCTGGAAAGGTTTATTAGGGAGCTCATTGAGGGCTCTGGTGAAAAAGGAAATATCCTCACATAATAACTACAGAGAAGCTTTCTGAGACATTGCTTTCTGATGTGTGACTTCATCACACAGAGTTCCACCTTTCCCTTCTTGGAACAGTTTGCTAACACTATTGTCGTGGATTCTGCAAAGGTATATTTGGGAGCTCATTGAGGACTCTGGTGAAAAACGAAATATCCTCACGTAATATCAGAAGAGCAGCTTTCGGAGAAACTGCACTGCCATGTGTGAATGCAACTCACAGAGTTACACGTTCTCTTCAGTGATCAGTTTGTTAACACAGTTTTCTGGAAATCTGCAATTAGATACTTCATAGTGCAATGAAACTTACAGTGACAAAGGAAACATCCACAGATGAAAACTAGAAAGAAGCTTCTTAGAAACTTCTTGGTGATGTGTGAATTCATCTCACAGAGTTACACTTATGTTTCGTGGAGCAGTCCATTAACACTGTCTTTGAGGAACCTGAGAAGGGCTTCCATGGATCGCATTGAGGCCTACGCTGATAACGGAAATTTCATCCGTTCAAAACGTGAAAGAAGTTTTCTGAGAAACTTCATTTCTGATCTGTGAGTTCATCTCACAGACTTATAATTTAGACTTCAGGAAGCAGTTTGCTAACACTCTTTTCGTGGAAACTGGAAAGTGATATTTGGGAGCCCATAGGGACCCATGGTGAAAAAGGAAATATCCTCACATAATAACTACAGAGAAGCTCTCTGAGAGATTGCTTTCTGATGTGTGACTTCATCACACAGAGTTCCACCCTTCCCTTCTTGGAACAGTTTGCTAACACTGTTGTCGTGGATTCTGGAAAGGTTTATTAGGGAGCTCATTGAGGACTCTGGTGAAAAAGGAAATATCCTCACATAATAACTAAAGAGCAGCTTTCTGAAAAACTGCAATGCCATGTGTGAATGCAACTCACAGAGTTACACGTTTCTCTTCAGTGATCAGTTTGTTAACACAGTTTTCTGGAAATCTGCAATTAGATACTTCATAGCGCAATGAAACTTACGGTGACAAAGGAAACATCCACAGATGAAAACTAGAAAGAAGCTTTCCTAGAAACATCTTGCTGATGTGTGAATTCATCTCACAGAGTTACACTTATGTATCGTGGAGCAGTCCATTAACACTGTCTTTGAGGAACCTGAGAAGGCTTCCTTAGATCGCAATGAGGCCTACGCTGATAAAGGAAATTTCATCCATTCAAAACGTGAAAGAAGCTTACTGAGAAACTTCTTTCTGATCTGTGAGTTCATCTCACAGACTTATAATTTAGACTTCAGGAAGCAGTTTGCTAACACTCTATTCGTGGAAACTGGAAATTGATATTCGGGAGCCCATAAGGACCCATGTTGAAAAAGGAAATATCCTCACATAATAACTACAGAGAAGCTTTCTGAGAGCATTGCTTTCTGATGTGTGACTTCATCACACAGAGTTCCACCTTCCCTTCTTGGAACAGTTTGCTAACACTGTTGTCGTGGATTCTGCAAAGGTATATTTGGGAGCTCATTGAGGACTCTGGTGAAAAAGGAAATATCCTCACATAATAATCAAAAGAGCAGCTTTCTGAGAAACTGCACTGCCATGTGTGAATGCAACTCACAGTGTTACACGTTTCTCTTCAGTGATCAGTTTGTTAACACAGTTTTCTGGAAATCTGCAATTAGATACTTCATAGCGCAATTGAACTTACGGTGACAAAGGAAACATCCACAGATGAAAACTAGCAAGAAGCTTTCTTAGAAACTTCTTGGTGATGTGTGAATTCATCTCACAGAGTTACACTTATGTTTCGTGGAGCAGTCCATTAACACTGTCTTTGAGGAACCTGAGAAGGGCTTCCTTGGATCGCATTGAGGCCTCCGCTGATAACGGAAATTTCATCCGTTCAAAACGTGAAGAAGCTTTCTGAGAAACTTCTTTCTGATCTGTGAGTTCATCTCAGAGACTTATAATTTAGACTTCAGGAAGCAGTTTGCTAACACTTATTCGTGGAAACTGGAAAGTGATATTTGGGAGCCCATAGGGACCCATGGTGAAAAAGGAAATATCCTCACATAATAACTACAGAGAAGCTTTCTGAGCAGATTGCTTTCTGATGTGTGACTTCATCACACAGAGTTCCACCCTTCCCTTCTTGGAACAGTTTGCTAACACTGTTGTCGTGGATTCTGCAAAGGTATATTTGGGAGCTCATTGAGGGCTCTGGTGAAAAAGGAAATATCCTCACATAATAACTAAAGAGCAGCTTTCTGAGAAAACTGCACTGCCATGTGTGAATGCAACTCACAGAGTTACACGTTTCTCCTCAGTGATCAGTTTGTTAACACAGTTTTCTGGAAATCTGCAATTAGATACTTCATAGCGCAATGAAACTTACGGTGAAAAGGAAACATCCACAGATGAAAACTAGAAAGAAGCTTTCTTAGAAACTTCTTGGTGATGTGTGAATTCATCTCACAGAGTTACACTTATGTTCGTGGAACAGTCCATTAACACTGTCTTTGAGGAAGCTGAGAAGGCTTCCTTGGATCGCATTGAGGCCTCCGCTGATAAAGGTAATTCTCATCCGTTCAAAAACGTGAAAGAAGTTTCTGAGAAACTTCATTCTTATCCTGTGAAGTTTCATCTCACAGACTTATAATTTAGAACTTCAGGAAGCAGTTTGCTAACACTCTATTCGTTGGAACTGGAAAGTGATATTTGGGAGCCCATAGGGACCCATGGTGAAAAAGGAAATATCCTCACATAATAACTACAGAGGAAGCTCTCTGAGAGATTGCTTCTGATGTGTGGACTTCATCACACAGAGTTCCACCCTTCCTTCTTGGAACAGTTTTGCTAACACTGTTGTCGTGGATTCTGGAAATGTTTATTGGGGAGCTCATTGAGGGCTCTGGTGAAAAAGGAAATATCCTCACATAATAACTAAAG
>NC_044550.1:124518775-124526928 GCF_007565055.1 Rhinopithecus roxellana | reverse complement strand
TGAAGTCACACGTCAGAAAGCAACTCTCAGAAAGCTTCTCCGTAGCTTTTATGTGAGGATATTGCCATTTTCACATGGGTCCCTGTGGGCTCCTAAAATCACTCTCCCGTTTCCACGAAAGAGTGTTTAGCAAACTGCTTCCTGAAGTCTAAATTATAAGTCTGTGAGATGAACTCACAGATCAGAAGCGTTTCTCAGAAAGCTTCTTTCACGTTTTGAACGATGAAATTTCCTTATCAGCCTAGGCCTCAATGCGATCCAAGGAAGTCCTTCTCAGGTTCCTCAAAGACAGTGTTAATGGACGCTCCACGAAACATACGTGTAACTCTGTGGATAATTCACACATCACAAGAAGTTTCTAGAAAGCTTCTTTCTAGTTTTCATATGTGGATGTTCTTTGTCACAACGGGTTCATCGCCCTATGAAGTATCTAATTGCAGATTTACAGAAAACTGTTTAACAATGATCACTGAAGAGAAACCTGTAACTCTGTGAGTTGCATTCACACATGGCAGTGCAGTTTCTCACAAAGCTGCTCTTTAGTTATTATGTGAGGATATTTCCTTTTTCAACAGAGCCTTCAAAGAGCTCCCAAATATACCTTTGCAGAATCCACGACAACAGTGTTAGCAAACTGTTCCACGAATGAAGGGTGGAACTCTGTGTGATGAAGTCACACATCAGAAAGAAATCTCTCAGTAAGCTTCTCTGTATTTATTATGTGAGGATATTTCCTTTTTCACCATGGGTCCCTGTGGGCTCCCAAATATCACTTTCCAGTTTCCACGAAAATAGTGTTAGCAAACTGCTTCCTGAAGTTTAAATTATAAGTCTGGGACATGAACTCACATATCAGAAAGAAGTTTCTCAGAAAGATTCTTTCACGTTTTGAACGGATGAAATTTCCTTTATCAGCGTAGGCCTCAATGCCATCCAAGGAAGCCCTTAGGTTTCTCAAGACAGTGTGAATGGACTGCTCCGAAACATAAGTGTAACTCTGTGAGATGAATCACACATCACCAAGAAGTTTCTAAGAAAGCTTCTTTCTAGGTTTATCTGTGGATGTTTCCTTTGTCACCGTAAGTTTCATTGCGCTATGAATTCTAATTGCAGATTTCCAGAAAACTGTGTTAACAACTGATCACTGAAGAGAAACGTGTAACTCTGTGAGTTGCATTCACACATGGCAGTGCAGTTTTCCACAAAGCTGCTCTTTAGTTATTATGTGAGGATATTTCCTTTTTCACCAGAGCCCTCAAAGAGCTCCCAAATATAGCTTTGCAGAATCCACGACAACAGTGTTAGCAAACTGTTCCAAGAAGGGAAGGGTGGAACTCTGTGTGATGAAGTCACACGTCAGAAAGCAATCTCTCAGAAAGCTTCTGTGTAGTTATTATGTGAGGATATTGCCATTTTCACCATGGGTCCCTGTGGGCTCCCATATATCACTTTCCCGTTTCCACGAAAAGAGTGTTAGCAAGCTGCTTCCTGAAGTCTAAATTATAAGTCTGTGAGGTGAACTCACAGAACAGAAAGAAGTTTCTCAGAAAGCTTCTTTCACGTTTTGAACGGATGAAATTTCCTTTATCAGTGGAGGCCTCAATGCGATCCAAGGAAGCCCTTCTCAGGTTCCTCAAAGACAGTGTTAATGGATCTCTACATGAAAAATAAGTGTAACCCTGTGAGATGAATTCACACATCACCAAGAAGTCTCTAAGAAAGCTTCTTTCTAGTTTTCATCTGTGGATGTTTCCTTTGTCACCGTAAGGTTCATTGCACTATGAAGTATCTAATTGCCGATTTCCAGAAAACTGTGTTAACAAACTGGTCACTGAAGAGAAACGTGTAACTCTGTGAGTTGCATTCACACATGGCAGTGCAGTTTCTCACAAAGCTGCTCTTCAGTTATTATGTGAGGATATTTCCTTTTTCACCAGAGCCTTCAATGAGCTCCCAAATGTACCTTTGCAGAATCCACGACAACAGCGTTAGCAAACTTTTCCAAGAAGGGAAGGGTGGAACTCTGTGTGATTAAGTCACACGTCAGAAAGCAATCTCTCAGAAAGCTTCTCTGTAGTTATTATGTGAGGATATTGCCATTTTCACCATGGGTCCCTGTGGGCTCCCAATATCAATTTCCAGTTCCACGAAAGAGTGTTAGCCAAACTGCTTCCTGAAGTCTATATTATAAGTCTGTGAGATGAACTCAGAGATCAGAAAGAAGTTTCTCAGAAAGCTTCTTTCACGTTTTGAACGGATGAAATTTCCTTTATCAGCGTAGGCCTCAATGCGATCCAGGAAGCCCTTCTCAGGTTCCTCAAAGACAGTGTTAATGGATGCTCCACGAACATAAGTGTAACTCTGTGAGATGAATTCACACATCACTAAGAAGTTTCTAGAACGCTTCCTTTCTAGTTTTCATCTGTGGATGTTCCTTTGTCACGTAAGGTTCATTGCACTATGAAGTATCTAATTGCAGATTTCCAGAAAACTGTGTTAACAAACTGATCCCTGAGAGAATCCTGTAACTCTGTGAGTTGCATTCACACATGGCAGTGCAAGTTTCTCACAAAGCTGCTCTTTAGTCATTATGGAGGATATTTCCTTTTTCACCAGAGCCTTCAATGAGCTCCCAAATATACCATTGCAGAATCCACGACAACAGTGTTAGCAAAACTGTTCCAAGAAGGGAAGGGTGGACTCAGTGTGATGAGTCACACATCAGAAAGGAACTCTCATTAAGCTTCTCTGTATTTATTATGTGAGGATATTTCCTTTTTCACCATGGGTCCCTGTGGGCTCCCAAATATCACTTTCCCCAGTTTCCAAGAAAATAGTGTTATCAAACTGCTTCCTGAAGTTTAAATTATAAGTCTGGGACATGAACTCACATATCAGAAAGAAGTTTCTCAGAACGATTCTTTCACGTTTAGAACGGATGAAATTTCCTTTATCAGCGTAGGCCTCAATGCCATCCAAGGAAGCCCTTCTTAGGTTTCTCAAGGACAGTGTGAATGGACTGCTCCACGAAACATAAGTGTAACTCTGTGAGATGAATTCACACATCACCAAGAAGTTTCTAAGAAAGCTTCTTTCTAGTTTTCATCTGTGGATGTTTCCTTTGTCACCGTAAGTTTCATTGCACTATGAATTTCTAATTGCAGATTTCCAGAAAACTGTGTTAACAAACTGATCACTGAAGAGAAACCTGTAACTCTGTGAGTTGCATTCACACATGGCAGTGCAGTTTTCCACAAAGCTGCTCTTTAGTTATTATGTGAGGATATTTCCTTTTTCACCAGAGCCCTCAAAGAGCTCACAAATATACCTTTGCAGAATCCACGACAACAGTGTTAGCAAACTCTTCCAAGAAGGGAAGGGTGGAACTCTGTGTGATGAAGTCACACATCAGAAAAAATCTCTCAGTAAGCTTCTCTTTATTTATTATGTGAGGATATTTCCTTTTTCACCATGGGTCCCTGTGGCCTCCCAAACATCACTTTCCAGTTTCCACGAAAATAGTGTTAGCAAACTGCTTCCTGAAGTTTAAATTATAAGTCTGGGACACGAACTCACATATCAGAAAGAAGTTTCTCCGAAAGCTTCTTTCACGTTTTGAACGGATGAAATTTCCTTTATCAGCGTAGGCCTCAATGCCATCCAAGGAAGCCCTTCTCAGGTTTCTCAAGGACAGTGTGAATGGACTGCTCCACGAAACATAAGTGTAACTCTGTGAGATGAATTCACACATCACCAAGAAGTTTCTAAGGAAGCTTCTCTCTAGTTTTCATCTGTGGATGTTTCCTTTGTCACGTAAGGTTCATTGCACTATGAAGTATCTAATTGCAGATTTCCAGAAACTGTGTTAACAAACTGATCACTGAAGAGAAACCTGTAACTCTGTGAGTTGCATTCACCATGGCAGTGCAGTTTCTCACAAAGCTGCTCTTTAGTTATTATGTGAGGATATTTCCTTTTTCACCAGAGCCTTCAATGAGCTCCCCAAATATACCATTGCAGAATCCACGACAACAGTGTTAGCAAACTGTTCCAAGAAGGGAAGGGTGGAACTCAGTGTGATGAAGTCACACATCAGAAAGGAATCTCTCATTAAGCTTCTCTGTATTTATTATGTGAGGATATTTCCTTTTTCACCATGGGTCCCTGTGGGCTCCCAAATATCACTTTCCAGTTTCCACGAAAATAGTGTTATCAAACTGCTTCCTGAAGTTTAAATTATAAGTCTGGGACATGAACTCACATATCAGAAAGAAGTTTCTCAGAACGATTCTTTCACGTTTAGAACGGATGAAATTTCCTTTATCAGCGTAGGCCTCAATGCCATCCAAGGAAGCCCTTCTTAGGTTTCTCAAGGACAGTGTGAATGGACTGCTCCACGAAACATAAGTGTAACTCTGTGAGATGAATTCACACATCACCAAGAAGTTTCTAAGAAAGCTTCTTTCTAGTTTTCATCTGTGGATGTTCCTTTGTCCACCGTAAGTTTCATTGCGCTCTGAATTTCTAATTGCAGATTTCCAGAAAACTGTGTTAACAAACTGATCACTGAAGAGAAACGTGTAACTCTGTGAGTTGCATTCACCATGGCAGTGCAGTTTTCCACAAAGCTGCTCTTTAGTTTTATGTGAGGATATTTCCTTTTTCACCAGAGCCCTCAAAGAGCTCACAAATATACCATTGCAGAATCCACGACAACAGTGTTAGCAAACTCTTCCAAGAAGGGAAGGGTGGAACTCTGTGTGGTGAAGTCACACATCAGAAAGAAATCTCTCAGTAAGCTTCTCTGTATTTATTATGTGAGGATATTTCCTTTTTCACCATGGTCCCTGTGGCCTCCAAATATCACTTTCCAGTTTCCACGAAAATAGTGTTAGCAAACTGCTTCCTGAAGTCTAAATTATAAGTCTGTGAGGTGAACTCACAGACAGAAAGAAGTTTCTCAGAAAGCTTCTTTCACGTTTTGAACGGATGAAATTTCCTTATCAGCGTAGGCCTCAATGCGATCCAAGGAAGCCCTTCTCAGGTTCCTCCAAAGACAGTGTTAATGGACTGCTCCACGAAAACATAAGTGTAACTCTGTGAGATGACTTCACCATCACTAAGAAGTTTCTAGAAAGTTCTTCTAGTTTTCATCGTGGATGTTTCCTTTGTCACCGTAAGTTCATTGCACTATGAAGTATCTAATTGCAGATTTCCAGAAAAACTGTGTTACAAACTGATCACTGAAGGAAACCTGTAACTCTGTGAGTTGCATTCACACATGGCAGTGCAGTTTCTCACAAAGCTGCTCTTTAGTTATTATGTGAGGATATTTCCTTTTTCAAGTGCTTCAATAGCTCCAAATATACCTTTGCAGAATCCACGACAACAGTGTTAGCAAACTTTTCCAAGAAGGGAAGGTGGAACTCTGTGTGATGAAGTCACACATCAGAAAGAAATCTCAGTAGCTTCTCTGTATTTATTATGTGGGATATTGCCATTTTCACCATGGGTCCCTGTGGGCTCCCAATATCACTTCCCGTTCCACGAAGGTGTTAGCAAACTGCTTCCTGAAGTCTAAATTATAAGTCTGGAGGTGAACTCACAGAACAGAAAGAAGTTTCCGATAAGCTTCTTTCACGTTTTGAACGGATGAAATTTCCTTTATCAGCGTAGGCCTCACTGCGATCCAAGGAAGCCCTTCTCAGGTTTCCTCAAAGACAGTGTTAATGGACTGCTCCACGAAACATAAGTGTAACTCTGTGAGATGATTCACACATCACTAAGAAGTTTAAAAAGCTTCTTTCTAGTTATTCATCTGTGGATGTTTCCTTTGTCACCGTAAGGTTCATTGCACTATGAAGTATCTAATTGCAGATTTCCAGAAAAACGGTGTTAACAAACTGACACTGAAGAGAAACCTGTAACTCTGTGAGTTGCATTCAACATGGCAGTGCAGTTTCTCACACAAAGCTGCTTTTTAGTTATTATGTGAGGATATTCCTTTTTCAACGTGCCTCACTGAGCTCCCAACTATACCTTTGCCGACATCCACGACAACAGTGTAAGCAAACTGTTCCACGAAGATGGTGGAACTCTGTGTGCTGAAGTCACCACAGAAAGAAATCTCTCAGTAAGCTTCTGTATTATTATGTGAGGATATTTATTTTCACCATGGGTCCCTGTGGGCTCCCAAATCACTTTCAGTTTCCACGAAAATAGTGTTAGCAAACTGCTTCTGAAGTTTACAATTATAAGTCTGGGACATGAACTCCCATACAGAAAGAAGTTTGTCAGAAAGCTTCTTTCACGTTTTGAACGCGGCTGAAATTTCCTTTATCAGCGTAGGCCTCAATGCCCATCCAAGGAAGCCCTTCTCAGGTTCTCAAGGACAGTGTGATGGACGCTCACGAAGCATAAGTGAATCTGTGAGATGAATTCACACATCACAAGAAGTTCTAAGAAATCTTCTTTCTAGGTTTTCTCTGTGGATGTTTCCTTTGTCACCGTAAGTTCATTGCGCTATGAATTCTAATTGCAGATTTCCAGAAAACTGTGTTAACAAACTGATACTGAAGAGAAACCTGTAACTTTGTCAGTTGCATTCACACATGGCAGTGCAGTTTCTCACAAAGCTGCTCTTAGTTATTATGTGAGGATAATTCCTTTTTCACCAGAGCCTTCAAAGAGCTCCCAAATATACCTTTGCAGAATCACGACAACACGTTAGCAAACTGTTCCAAGAAGGGAAGGGTGGAACTCTGTGTGGTGAAGTCACACATCAGAAGAATCTCTCATAAGCTTCTCTGTATTATTATGTGAGGATATTTCTTTTTCACCATGGGTCCCTGTGGGCTCCCAAATATCACTTTCCAGTTCCACGAAAATAGTTTAGCAAACTGCTTCCTGAAGTTTAAATTATAAGTCTGGGACATGAACTCACATATCAGAAAGAAGTTTCTCAGAAAGCTTCTTTCACGGTTTCAAAGTATGAAATTTCCTTTATCAGCGTAGGCCTCAATGCGATCCAAGGAAGCCCTTCTCAGGTTCCTCAAAGATGGTGTTAATGGACTGCTCTACGAAACATAAGTGTAACTCTGTGAGATGAATTCACACATCACTAAGAAGTTTCTAAGAAAGCTTCTTTCTAGTTTTCATCTGTGGATGTTTCCTTTGTCACCGTAAGTTTCATTGCGCTATGAAGTATCTAATGGCAGATTTCCAGAAAACTGTGTTAACAAACTGATCACTGAAGAAACGTTAACTCTGTGAGTTGCATTCACATGGCAGTGCAGTTTCTCTGAAAGCTGCTCTTAGTTTATTATGTGAGGATGTTTCCTTTTCACCAGAGCCCTCAATGAGCTCCCAAATATATCTTTGCAGATCCACGAAACACTGTAAGCCAAACTGTTACCAAGCAGAGAAGGGTTGGAATTCTGTGTGATGAAGTCACACATCAGAAGCAATCTCAGAAGCTTCTCTGTAGTTTATTATGTGAGGATATTTCCTTTCTCACCATGGGTCCCTAAGGGCTCCCAAATATACTTTCCAGTTTCCACGAAAGAGTGTTAGCAAACTGCTTCCGAAGTCTAAATTATAAGGTTGTGAGATGAACTCCCAGCAGAAAGAAGTTTCTCAGAAAGCTTCTTTCACGTTTTCAATGGATGAAATTTCCTTTATCAGCGTAGGCTCAATGCGCCCTCCAAGGAATCCCTTCTCAGGTTCTCAAAGCAGTGTTAATGGCTGCTCACGAAACATAATGTAACCTGTGAGATGAATTCACACATCACTAAGAAGTTTCTTGAAAGCTTCTTTCTAGTTTTCTTCTGTGGATGTTTCCTTGTCACCATAAGATTCATTGCGCTATGAAGTATCTAATGCAGATTTCCAGAAAAATGTTGTTAACAAACTGATCACTGAGAGAAACGTGTAACTCTGTGAGTTGCATTCACACATGGCAGTGCAGTTTCTAAAGAAAGCTGCTCTTTAGTATATGTGAGGATATTCCTTTTTCACCAGAGCCCTCAATGAGCTCCCAAATCACTTTGCTGAATCCAGACACAGTGTTAGCAAACTGTTCCAAAAAGGGAAGGGTGGAACTCTGTGTGATGAAGTCACACATCAGAAAGCAACTCTCAGAAGCTTCTCAGTAG